>NW_027418761.1:0-123263 GCF_009905375.1 Apium graveolens
CACAGTTGTTGTGGGTAATTCCTGAATGAGAATACTAAATGTGGACCTTGTGAGATTTAATCTAGCCAAGGAATTCTGACGTTTTTGAGGGGAGCAAAGCATATGGAACATCCCTTATGCATCCACGTTACGAAGCTTGCCGAGCAGTAGAAGTGAACTGGCCGGCTCATGAGCAGTTGCATTGCCAGCAGCTCGGATAGATTCTGGCACTTCTGAATGGGAATGCAGGCGGGAACCGGTGGGTGAGCCTGAGGAGCATGGGCTGGGTTATCATCTTCCAAGTGAGGACGTCCAGCAACGAGTGCTACTATGGTGGGCCAGGGCGTGGTGAGGCTGGTCTATTCGAGAGCTCATAGGGGAGGGGTGCTGGGAATGGGTGATGCCCAGTATAGGACGGCTTTCACGCACGGATGGATGTCATGTATGAGACGCAGAGCAGGTTTGCTCAGGAGCTCACTCTTGCGTTAGGGACTGCTTTTCCGAGGCCTTGGAGCTGATATCCAGTGGCCAGTTTTTTGGTGAGGACTCTGCATACCCACCACCTGATACTACACCCACTGAGGGTGATGATGATGATGACTCCGAGTAGGTATACCCTGTGTTCCTTTCTACTAACTTCACTGGGGATAGTGAAGATTTTAAGTTTGGGGGTGGTAGTTAAGGAATATTTTGTGTGTGTCATATAGCTGCATATTCATGATAGTTAGTTCATATAGTTGCATAATTTTTGCCATATAGTTTTTTTTATATAGCTTTATTTATTTGTCATATCATATAGCTCATGCATATACCATGATCCCTTTTGCAATGATTTATCGACTAAATTGTGATATTGATGCGAGTGTAGTGATAGCATTAAAGTGACATTAAGTTGTGTAGGTTGATATGCATGCTAGAAGCACTTGTATTTTCACTAAGTCTTAGAGAATGCTTAAGGGCTAGATTGTTGTTATGATCTGATTATTTTCGAGGATAATCTATTTATTATGCTTAGAATTTGATAATAGGTTCTTAGTGGTAAAGGCATGAAAAGAAAAAAAAATGGAGTAAAAATGGAATTTGTTGCTAGTTGTGGCTAGGCGTCAAATGGCTAGTAGCCGGCTCGCATGTTATGCGAGTAGTCTAGGGTTGAGCAAGATGGAGCGAAACGCACTTGCTCAGAAAAGAAAAAAAAAAAATTTTGCATAATTGATCAAGAGTGGGCTCTTTGGTATTCGAGTTATTAAGTTCTTAGGGGACTTTGTGCCTAGTGACCTAAGGCTTTTAGAGTCTGGGATCCGCTAACCTAACGCTCGTTACATGGATACCATTGTATAAGTCTTTTGTGGACCTCACTCATTGCACAGTCAAATAAGCATTTGAGTTGTAAATAAAAAGCACAATTCCGTAGTAAGCTCCAGAGTTCTTGTAGTGTTGTATATCACTTTGTGCCTAGAATTTTTATTCTTTATATAATCGTAGGATTGCCTTGAGGATAGTCTAGTCATAGTAATTGATCTAGTTCTGAAGCATATCTGTTAAGCATTTGCACACACCACGTTTCTGGCTGTATGTCCGTTTGCATGAGTTTATTGATCTTTAGTGTCTAACTGCATTTGTTGAGACGTGACAATTTGGTTGGTTAATTGTAGTAAGGGGGATCGTTGTATTTTCATATAGATTGCATTCATGCATATTTTTATTTGTTTTGAGTATGTGACGCTTGAGGACAAGCATCGATTTAAGTTTGGGGGTGTGATAAGTGGCATTTTATACCACTTAGAACGTCTTAAAATGGCTTAAATTGGTGTCTTGAAATCAAGTATTTTGTGTATTTGATGCGTTTTTCTAGTGTTTATGCATTTCAGGGTATTAGTTGCATTTCGGAGGAGGAATCATCAAGAATAAGCCTTGGCATGTGTTCACCATTGCGGGAGGAAAAGAACAGGCAGATTACGGTGAAGAAACGGAGCAAACCTGGAATTTTTCCAGTAGGGTCCTGCGCGCCCGCGCAGCAATGCTGAGCGGGCCGCGCAGCAGCCTTGCGCGCCCGCGCAGAAATGCTGAGCGGCCGCGTAGGGTCGGGGAAAAAGATGAATTATTTTAGACTTCTACTTCTGTTTGGCTTCCAACTTCTATGTAATCTGAGTTTTATGGGACTATTATATAAGTAGATTTGAGACGTTTTCATAGAGAATATGAAGGAGATTATGTTTTAGATTGTGTTTTGCGCAAGAAGCGAAGGAGATAAGGAAGAAGACCGATTTAGCACACTGCAACGAAGAGGAAGCATATATTCTTGTGATTCTTGTTTCGTTGTAACGTTGGATGCTAGTTTTCTTGCTTTGATTTATTTACTCTTGTGACGTACTCTGTTTTAATATAATTAGTTTAGTTATTATTTTCTTGTGTTGTTTATCATGATTTCATATGAACCCATGATGGCGATAAGTTCTATTATGGGCTAATCGTGATCATGGGGTTGCAACGGATTTATTATGGAATTCTTTAGTTAATTGTTTAATACTTTAGTGTGTGATGATTGCATGATATCTAGTATTGGTTGTGCGTATTCGTCTTATGTGCGTCGCGAACATATAAGATAGGGTGTTAATCTCTTGTGAAGCGACGGTGGATCTTGAGATTTAGAACTTGCCATGCTAGCATAGGTTCATGTACGTTGTGCATGATTAGTGGGTAATTCTAACAATTTTATTTGCCCTATGTAATCAAAAGGAATAACTTGTGCTTAAATCGTTGTGTTGTCAATTTCTGTAGACATATAGGAACTCAACATAATTGATGACTATTCAACTTCTATCTTAATTGTGGATGCTTGGTAGAATGGTATTAGTACAATGAAAGTTGACTTTTATCAGTTTCGTGTTATTCGATTAATGTCATCACTGTCACATGCTAAAGGTAATAACAATGGCTATAGAAGGAAGTAATAATGAAGTTGTGATCTCATGAGTGTTTTATTATTGATAAATTGAAGTGTTAGTTAAGTGGTTAATTAAGTAGTTAATTATAGTTAATATTTAATCAACAATTTTAAGTGTTATTATCTTAATATTGAGAAGTAATCATACATTGGTGAGTGAGTTTAATTAGATAATAACTTAGTCTGAGTCTCTGAGGGAACGAACTAGAAAGTATTCTATATTACTTGCGAACGCGTATACTTGCGTGAATATTAGTGCATGTTTTCGCCCTAACACAAACCATGGTTCTTCCTCCTGAACTGCAAACAACTGCTCATCCGGAAAAGATTCATTGATTAACGTCCTATCTTGTGAAGTAGAATCGGGATTCTCCAACCTAGAGAGATGGTCAGCTACTTGATTCTTAGTACATTTTCTATCCTTGATCTCTAACTCAAATTCCTGAAGTAAAAGCACCCAACGAATGAGTCTCGGCTTCGAATCCTTCTTGGAAACCAGATAGCGAATAGCCGCATGATTAGTGAATACTGTTACTTTCGTACCAAGTAGATAAGATCGAAATTTCTCGAAACCAAAGACTATAGCCAAAAGCTCCTTCTCAGTAGTGGTGTAGTTCAATTGGGCCCCATTTAAAGTCTTACTCGCATAGTAGACCACATGGAAGAGATTTTTCTTGCGCTGTCCCAGAACTGCACCTACCGCATAATCACTCGCATCATACATCATCTCAAATGGTTCTGTCCAATCTGGTGCTGTAATAACTGGTGCAGTGATCAAATTCTTCTTGAGAGTCTCGAATGCTGCCAAACATTCATCATCAAATTTGAAAAGCATATCTTTCTCAATCAAATTGCACAACGGCTTAGATATCTTTAAAAAGTCCTTGATGAGTCGCCGATAAAAACCCGCATGACCAAGAAAACTATGGATTCCTTTCACAGAATTAGGTGGTGGAAGATTTTCAATGACTCCCACCTTGGCCTTGTCCACCTCCAGACCCTTGCTAGAGACCTTATGCCCAAGAATAATGCCTTCACGCACCATAAAATGACATTTCTCCCAATTGAGCACCAAATTAGTTTCCACACACCTTTTGAGTAAGGCGCGCAGATTATTCAAACATTCATCATAAGAATGTCCAAAGACGGAGAAGTCGTCCATGAACACTTCGACATTATTTCCAATCATGTCAGAGAATATAGCCGGGGCGCCACATAACCCAAACGAAACTCTGCGAAAAGCAAACATGCCAAATGGACAAGTGAAGGTAGTCTTTTCCTGATCCTCTGGTGGAATACAAATCTGATTATACCCTGAATAACCATCCAGAAGACAAAAATACTCATGACCTGCCAACTTGTCAAGCATCTGATCAATAAACGGAAGAGGGAAGTGATCCTTCCTTGTGGCTTTGTTCAATTTTCTATAATCCATGCATACTCTCCATCCTGTAACTGTTCGAGTGGGGATGAGCTCATTCTTTTCATTTGCGACCACAGTGATACCTCCTTTCTTAGGTACACATTATACGGGGCTCACCCACGAGCTGTCAGAAATAGGATAAATGATGCCTGCATCCAGCCATTTCAGAATTTCTTTCTTCACCACCTCCTTCATGATGGGATTCAGTCTTCGCTGCTGTTCCACAGACGGGTTACTACCGTCCTCTAGCAGAATTTTATGCATACAATATGAAGGACTTATCCCCTTGATGTCTGCTATGGTCCATCCAATAGCCGATTTGAATTCTCTCAAAATCCTTAAGAGCTTGTCTTCCTCACTACCTGAAAGGTCAGATGAAATAATAACAGGTAACGTAGATGAATCACCTAAAAATGCATACCTCAAGTGTTCAGGTAATGGCTTGAGCTCCAAGGTAGGTGCTTCATCTATTGATGGTTTGAGCTTTCCTTCAGCATTCTTGAGGTCAGAAGTACCAAGAGATTCAAATGGCATGTCCAGCTTTTGCTTCCAGGGAGAAGCGTTCAGATATTGTAATTCCTCGTTTCCATCTTCATCATCACTGTCAGACTCCCCCACTAAGGCCTTTTCCAATGCATCAGACATTAGCATGCGATCGAGTTCTGAAGTAACCGCAGAATCAATCACATCCACTTTTAAGCACTCCTCATCTTCTGTAGGGAATTTCATTGCCTTGAATACGTTGAAGGTCACATCCTAATCTTGTACCCGCATAGTAAGTTCACCTTTTTGCACATCTATCAAGGTACGGCCAGTATCCAAGAAAGGCCTTCCCAAGATTATGGGAATCTTCTTATCTTCCTCAAAATCCAGAATAACAAAATCTGCAGGAAAGAAGAGCTTATCCACCTTGACGAGCACATCCTCCACTATGCCCCTTGGGTAAGTAATTGAACGATCAGCCAATTGTGGAGACATGTATGTGGGTTTTGGATCAGGCAGATCCAACTTTTTAAAGATCGACAATGGCATCAGATTAATGCTTGCTCCCAAATCACAAAGGCACTTGTCAAAAGTCAGATTGCCAATGGTGCAAGGAATGGTGAAGCTTCCTGGATCTTTCAGTTTTGGTGGTAACTTTTGCTGCAGAACAGCGCTGCATTCTTCCGTGAGAGCAACGGTTTCAAGGTCATCCAGTTTCACCTTCCTTGAAAGAATAGTCTTCATAAACTTCGCATAACTAGGCATTTGCTCCAGAGCCTCAGCGAAAGGTATATTGATGTGAAGTTTCTTGAACACCTCCAGAAACTTCCCGAACTATCTATCCATCTTTTGTTGCTGCAATCTCTTAGGAAAAGGTGGTGGAGGATAGAGCTGTTTCTCCCCTATATTAGCCTCAGGCAGAGTGTGTTCAACAGTAGTCTTCCTTGGTTCTGCCACTTTCTCCTTTTGCTTAGATTCTTCATCACTAATTTCAGCTTCTCCTTCTTTTGCCTTTTCAGCATCAGCAACTTTTCCAGATCTTAAGGTAATAGCCTTGACTTGCTCTTTAGCTTCCTTCCTGCCTGGTACTTCCGTGTCACTGGGAAGAGTGCCAAGCTGACGATTGAGCACTGCATTGGCTAATTGACCAATTTGATTTTCCAAGGTCTTGATAGAAACTGCCTGACTCTTGCATAACAACTTAAGTTCCTCAAAATCAGCACTAGTAGGTGCAGCTGTACTTCCCTGTTGAGGATATAATTGCCTTGTAACATACTGTTGTGGTTGCTGGAATCCAGGTGGGTTAAACTGTTTACTCACTCCTTGCTGATATGGTGGCTGAATAGCATTCTAATTATTCCCCCAGCTGAAATTTGGATGATTTCTGTTGTTAGGATGATAAGTTGCTGGCACAGGCTGCTGTTGTCGCTGATAATTATTTACGTACTGAACAGATTCGTTGACCAGAGAACACTGATCCATAGCATGAGAACCTGCACAAAGCTCACAAACTATAGCTATTTGATTAACTCCATATGTTGCCAGAGAATCAACCTTCATTGATAGCGCTTGGAGCTGGGCTGTAATAGCGGTGGCTGTATCAACTTCTAGAATACCTGCTACCTTGCCTGACGTCATCCTCTGAGTTGGGTTTTGATGCTCATTTACAGCCATCGTCTCTATAAGATTATACGCCTCAGTATAGCTTTTAGCCCATAAGGCGCCTCCAGCTGCTGCATCGAGCATGGGCCGAGATTGGGCCCCCAAACCATTATAGAAACCAGTGATCCATCCAATCCGACATTCCATGATGTGGACATTTTCTCAACATCTCCTTGTAGCGTTCCCAAGCCTCGCACATAGATTCTGTAGGTTGCTGCGCAAACTGAGTAAGAGCACTCCTCATAGCAGCAGTCTTTGCCATCGGATAAAACTTCACCAGAAACTTTTGTGCAAGATCTTGCTACGTAGTGATGGACCCAGCTGGTTCAGAATGTAACCAGTCTTTAGCCTTGTCCCTCAGTGAGAATGGGAAAAGCCTCAACTTGATAGCCTCATCAGTCACGCCATTATACTTAAAAGTGCTGCAGATCTCGACAAAATTCCTTATGTGCATGTTGGGGTCTTCAGTTGCCGCTCCTCCAAAAGAAACAGAATTTTGCACCATCTGAATAGTGCCCGGCTTGATTTCAAAGGTGTTAGCTTGAATAGCCGGATGAAGGATGCTTGACTGAATGTCATCAATTTTAGGCCGGGAAAAATCCATAAGAGCTGGATCAGCTTGAACAATACGATCTCCCATGTTTACTGGTTCTTTCCGCTCAGTTCCTGAATCCGAATCCTCAAAATCTAACTTCTCCGGAATATCAAGAACTTCGTCTGTCTCCTCAGCTGTATCTAAAGTCCTCTTGCGAGCACGAGAACGAGTTTGCATAAACGCTTGCTAAAGTACCTGAAACACAACCGAAAACAATAATTAACTACTACGTCCTAATCACTGAGTCCTAATGACCAATGATGGTAAGTACATAAACTAAACAAATACGCCGAGTCCCCGGCAGCGGCGCCAAAAACTTGTTAGGGCGAAATCACGCACTAATATTCACGCAAGTATACGCGTTCGCAAGTAATATAGAATACTTTCTAGTTCGTTCCCACAGAGACTCAGACTAAATTATTGTCTAATTAAACTAACTCACCAATGTATGATTACTTCTCAATGTTAAGACACTAACACTTAAGATTGTTGATTAAATATTAACTACAATTAACTACTTAATTAATCACTTACTTAACACTTCAAATTATCATTAATAAAACACTCATGAGATCACAACTTCATTATTACTTCCTTCAATAGCCATTGTTATTACCTTTAGCATGTGACAGTGATGATATTAATCGAATAACACAAAACTGATAAAAGCCAACTTTCATTGTACTAATACCATTCTACCAAGCATCCACAATTAAGATAGAAGTTGAATAGTCATCAATTATGTTGAGTTCCTATATGTCTACAGAAATTGACAACACAACGATTTAAGCGCAAGTTATTCCTTTTGATTACATAGGGTAAATAAAACTGTTAGAGTTACCTACTAATCATGCACAACGTACATGAACCGATGCTAGCATGGCAA
This sequence comes from Apium graveolens, assembly GCF_009905375.1. Taxonomy (NCBI): domain Eukaryota; kingdom Viridiplantae; phylum Streptophyta; class Magnoliopsida; order Apiales; family Apiaceae; genus Apium; species Apium graveolens. The sequence goes on from NW_027418761.1 coordinate 7,973, forward strand.
GTTCTAAATCTCGAGATCCACCGTCGCTTCACAAGAGATTAACACCCTATCTTATATGTTCACGACGCACATAAGACGAATACGCACAACCAATACTAGATATCATACAATCATCACACACTAAGGTATTAAACAATTAACTAAAGAATTCCATAGTAAAATCGTTGCAACCCCATGATCACGATTAGCCCATAATAGCACTTATCGTCATCATGGGTTCATATGAAATCATGATAAACAAACACAAGAAAATAATAACTAAACTAATTATATTAAAACAGAGTACGTCACAAGAGTAAATAAGTTCAAAGTAAGAAAACTAGCATCCAACGTTACAAAGAAACAAGAATCACAAGAAAATATGCTTCCTCTTCGTTGCGGTGTGCTAAATCGGTCTTCTTCCTTATCTCCTTTGCTCCTTGCGTAAAAACACGATCTTCTTCAATCCACCCTTGTGAAAACGTCTCAAATCTACTTATATAATAGTCCCATAAAACTCAGATTACATAGAAGTGGAAACCAAACAGAAGTAGAAGTCCTGAAATAATATATCTTTTTTCCCGACCCTGCGCGGCCGCTCAGCATAGCTGAGCGGGCGCTCAGCTTGCTGCGCGGCCGCTCAGCAATGCTGAGCGGGCGCTCAGACCTCTACTGGAAAAAATCTGATTTTGCTCCATTTCTTCGCCGTAATCTGCCCGTTTCTTTCCTCTCGCAATGGTGAACACATGCCAAGGCTTATTCTTGATGATTCCTCCCCCGAAATACAACTAATACCCTGAAATACATAAACACTAGAAAAACGCATCAAATACATAAAATACTTGATTTCAAGACACCAATTTAAGCCATTTTAAGACGTTCTAAGTGGTATAAAATGGCACTTATCAGCTAGCCGTCAAATGGCTAGTAGCTGGCTCATATTTTTATGAGTAGTCTAAGGTTGAATGAGATGGAGCGAAACGCACTCATTCAGAAATTATTGAAAAAAATGAAAAAAAAGAAAAAAAAGTATGTGTTTATGCATAATTGATCAAGAGTGAGCTCTTTAATACTCGAGTTATTAAGTTCTAGGGGACTTTGTGCCTAGTGACCTAAGGCTTTTATAGTCTAGGATCCGCTAACCTAACGCTCGCTACATGGGTATTATTGCATAAGTCTTTTGGGACCTCATTCATTGCACGGTCAAATAAGCATCTTTGTTATGTGTTCAATAATAGTGTGAATCCTTGTATAACTCTAGTAGAAAGGAGGTGTTGTGAGTCATAATGCATTTATTGTCTATTCTGTTTATAAACTTTTGATTGTTTCGATGATATATAAGTTATGGTTATTGTTCTAGTATCGAGAGATATCTGTTAAGCATTCCACACACGCATGTTTCTGGTTTGTGAGTTGGTTTGTGGGATTTATTGGAACTATGTTTTAAGTCATTGCATTCTTAGAGGCATTGGCTTATTCATTTGGTTATGGTTATTCTGAGGGGATTGATTGCATTATCATTTAGTTGCATTCACGTAGTTGCATTCATGCATTAGATTTGTTTTGTAGTTTTGAGTATGTTTATGCTTGAGGACAAGCATCGATTCAAGTTTGGGGGTGTGTTAAGTGGATTTTATATCCACTTGGAACGCTTTATTACAAGCTTAAATTGGTGTTTTGGACTCAAGTTGTTGGTATTTTGATGTGCTTTTGTGTTATTGCATTTCAGGTATCAGTTAAATGAAGAAAGGAGCTTTTAAAGGGAATATGATGAAACTTAATCATATTTGGAAGCCAATGCCATTTTCAAGTTGTAGAGAATCTCGTTAGCTTCGCGTGAGCAGTTGAATTGCCTAATTCTGATGAGTAAAACTCAAGTTATCGGCAAAATAAGATTCATCAGAGTTTTCCAGAAAGGTTGCACGCGGCCGCGTCAGAAGTGCACGCGACCGCCTGCTGACACGTGGCCGCCTCCGACCCGCACATGACCGCGTGCTGATGCGTGGTTGACTTTGCTGATTTTGCTGAAAAAGCCTTTTTTGAGTGGAATTTGACGATTTTAAGGGTCCAGGTTCAATATGGGCTTATATATACTTTAAAAAAAAGGTTTTCATCATCTGGGAAGATTGGGAGACCAAGGAGAAGACCTAGAAGTACAAAACAACTCTGAAAAAGAAGATCTTGTTTTCAACTTGTGATTCTTTGAAAATAGTTGTAACTTTGGATGCTCGTTTTCATTCTTGTTGAACCTAGACCTTTTTTATTCGTACTTTGATTATTATTCAGTTTATTAAGACCTTGTTTTATACCATGCTTTAATATGAACTCATGGTGACGATTAGTTCAATTATGGGCTAATCGTTATCATGGAATTCTAGCGGATTTACTTATGGATTTTAATAATTAATTTGTTTCGATATCTTGGTGTCTAGTGATTGATTGATATCCTAGTATTGGTTGTGCTTATTCGTCTTATGTGCGTAGCTAACATATAAGATAGCGTGTTAATCTCTATTGAAGCGAAAATTAATATAGAGGTTTAGAACTTGACATGCAAGCATAGGTTCATGTATTTGTTATGCATGATTCGTAGGTAATTGATAGGGATAAATAAATTATGATAGTATAATTAAATACTGCAAGGTGGGGCTGCTAGGCCCAATAAAAAGATATATGATACTCAGACCAGAAAGGTTAAACCTGATGGACCAGATCAGGCCTGATGGAATAAAGAAGGCCCAAAAGCCCTTATTATTAATTAATTTCGTAATTAATTAATAAGGGAAAAATCAGTTATTGAGAAGAGTCCCGATAAGGATATAAATCCTTATAGATTAACCTCAAGGCCACCTAAAAGGATAAGGAATCAGTTTCCTACTATCTAGGACTCCAAAGTCCATTCTAATTATGAGACTTGCCCACCAAGTCTCCTATACCAAGTCCAATTCAAGGACTCCCAACATCTATATAAGGGGCCTCACCCCACAAATCAAAACTACGTTTTTTGGCTTGATTCTCTAATTGACACAGATACGTAGGCATCTCGTAAAGGCAGAATTAAGCTACGAAACACGAGAGCAGCCATTAAAGGCCTTGAGCTCCCGAATCTTAGTAATAAATACAGCAAATAATAACCTTAGTTTTTTATCCATAACATTTGGCGCCGTCTGTGGGAAGTGAACAACAACCATGGCGAGAACACGGAGAACAACTAGCGCTCTGGAGGAGGGAACACCATCAGGGACAACTCAGGTGATTTCGTCAACCGTGGAGATTCCTCCCCACTCAACTTATGCATCTACTCAAGCGGAAACCCAGATAGGGGCAACTCAATCTCAGCCACAAGGGACGACTCCCCCGACTATTCAAGGTACGAATCCTCAAGTTAAACAAGTACATGCACCTGTAAATTCTCGACCCGTCGGGTATGAATATTCAACTGTTGTTAGCACTAACCCCCCTTATGGGATGCCCCTTTACCCCGAGGTTGGAGGAAGTGGATATGCTGGGCGAAGTGAAGCACGGGGGCAATCACCCCCTTATATACGAGGTTTGGCTCCTATCCCCGAGGATCGGGAATTTTCTGGTCCTTACACTGAGAGAGATTCCGAATCTTCGGATGATGAAGTGGCCCCAAGAAGGAGACATCCAGGCAAGGAGCCGATGGTCGATGGAAGGCAACGCCCTCGAAGCACCCAAGGGGCGAATCCCCAGGAAGTGCAGGAAAGGATAAGGGCTCATGAGGCTGAGATCCAAAGGCTGAGGCGTGACTTGGAAGCTCACCAGGCCACCAGACCCCAGATGCCTCCTAGGGGGAGAAATCCTCCTCCTGTCATAGACCTGCATGGTCCGGTACGAAGAAGGGTTGTCTTTCCAAGAACTGATCCAAGCAATCTTCTTCCCCTTGGAGACCCTGATGATCCAACTCCACCCTTCACAGAAGAAATAATGAATGCCCATATCTCAAGGAAATTCAAGATGCCCACTATCAAAGCCTATGATGGCACCGGAGACCCCGCTAACCATGTCAGGACATTCTCTAATGCACTGCTGCTGCAACCCGTGAATGACGCTATTAAGTGTCGGGCCTTCCCTCAAACCCTGTCGGGTATGGCTCAAAGATGGTACAGTCGCTTACCCCCAAATTCTATTGGATCATTCAGAGAATTAAGTCAGGCTTTTATTAAGCAATTCATCAGTGGAAGAGTCCATGAGAAAAGTTCAGCATCTCTTATGAGTCTTGTGCAGGGAGCTAATGAATCCTTGAGAGATTACCTGAATCGTTTCACAAAGGAGGCTTTAAAAGTCCCAGACCTTGATGATAAGGTAGCCATGATAGCACTGCAACAAGGAACTAGGGACGAGTTTTTTAAGATGTCCTTGGCCAAACGTCCCCCTGAAAGCATGTTGCAGCTCCAAGAGAGGGCAGGGAAGTATATCAAGGTTGAAGAAAGTATGAGGAAGACCGTAGTAAGTAATGAGCCCACTGGAGTCAAGAAGCGGAAAACTGATTTAGGATATATTGCAAAAGACAAATATCCTAGGACCGAACAAAAACCTGATTCAACCCCCAAGAGGGGAGGACCTGGGAAAAAGTTCACTGAATACGCTAAGCTGAATGCTCCTAGAAGTCAGATTTTGATGGAGATTGAGAAAGACAGAGATATTCGCTGGCCTAAGCCCTTGAAGGCTGATCCCGCCAAGCTAGATAAGGGAAAGTATTGCAGGTTTCACAAAGATGTTGGCCATGACACCGATGAGTGTAGGCAATTGAAAGATGAAATTGAGTTTTTGATTCGAAAAGGAAGATTGAACAAGTATACTGGAGATGGAGGGGACAGAAATAATAATGGAAGGAAGAACTTTGAAGATCGTAGGAGGACCAAGACGATCAGGGGCGGAATCCCCAACCTAGAGGGCCGGTTATAAATGCAATTTTTGGAGGACCGCGACGCCCTCGAGGGCCTGTGATAAACACGATCTTTGGAGGTCCAACTGCTGCTGGATTGTCCAAAAATTCCAGAAAGGCATATACTAGGGAGGTTATGCATATTGTTGGAGAAGCCCCGAAGAGGGCCAGGACAGAAGTAACATTGGCTTTTGATGATTCCGACCTAGAGGGTGTGAAGTTTCCCCATGACGACCCGCTGGTCATAACACCGATAATAGGAAATAGCCCGGTTAAGAGGGTCCTTATGGATAATGGTGCTTCTGTGGATATCTTGCTCCATGACACCTTTCTAAGAATGGGGTATAATGACTCCCAGTTGACACCAACCGACATGCCGATATATGGATTTGCTGGAGTAGAATGTCCTGTGGAAGGGATAATCAATTTGCCGACCACCATAGGTACGGAACCAAGGCAAGCAACGCAGATGCTGGATTTCGTAGTGGTAAAGGCTAGTTCAACTTATAATGCTATCATGGGGAGAACAGGGATACATGCCTTCAAGGCAGTCCCCTCTTCCTACCATTCAGTCATGAAGTTTCCCACCCGAAACGGGATTGGAGAAGAGAGAGGAGATCAAAAAATGGCTAGAAGCTGTTATGTTGCCTCTTTGAGGGCAGATGGAGTCGGGGGGCAGGTTCTTCCTATTGAAGATATGGATGTTCGAGAAAATGATGAGAATAGAGGAAGGCCAGCAGAAGAATTGGTTTCGGTTCCTTTAGACCCCGAGAATCCTGAGAGGATGACTTTCATTGGAGCCACATTAGAGGAGCCCCTTAGAGGGAAGTTAGTGAAATTTTTGCAAGAAAATAGTGATGTGTTTGCATGGTCAGCATCTGATATGCCAGGCATAGACCCGGAGTTAATTACTCACAAGCTAAACGTGGATCCAAGCCGGAAGACAGTGAAACAAAAGAAAATAATTTTTGCCCCGGAAAGACAAGAGGCTATAAAACAGGAAGTAGAAAAGCTCTTAGAGGCTGGTTTCATTGAGGAGATTCAATTTCCGGAGTGGTTAGCAAACCCTGTAATGGTGAAGAAGGCTAATGGAAAGTGGAGGATGTGTATAGACTTCACTGATCTGAATGATGCATGCCCCAAAGACTGTTTTCCGTTGGCTAGAATTGATACTTTGATTGATGCCACTGCTGGACATGAGATGCTGAGTTTCATGGATGGATTTAACGGATATAACCAGATCAAAATACATAAGGATGACATTCCAAAGGTATCATTTATCACTGACTTTGGTGTTTATTATTATCTTGTTATGGCATTTGGTCTCAAGAATGCAGGAGCCACCTATCAAAGGTTGGTGAATAGAATTTTTAAGGATCTTATTGGTAAGACTATGGAAGTCTATGTTGATGACATGTTAGTCAAGAGTCTAGTAAAGACTGATCATATAGCCCATTTAAGGGAAGCTTTTGAGGTCCTGAGGTACCACAAGATGATGTTGAATCCTACGAAGTGTGCTTTCGGAGTAGGATCTGGAAAATTCTTGGGATTGATGGTCTCAAAAAGAGGAATTGAGGCTAACCCCGATAAAATAAAGGCGATCCTGGACATGGAACCACCAAAAACTATCAAGGATGTTCAGAAGCTCACAGGAAGGGTTGCTGCGCTAGGACGATTCATCTCCAAGTCAGGAGACAAGTGCTTGTCATTCTTCAAGTCACTAAAGAACATTAAAGACTTTGTATGGAGTGAGGAAAATCAGAAGGCATTTGAAGAGTTAAAGAAGTATATGGGCCAGGCCCCGTTGTTGGCCAAGCCAGTTCTGAGTGAAGTTTTATTCTTGTACTTGGCTGTTTCAGAGAGCGCCTTGAGCGCGGTGTTGGTTAAGGAAGAACTGAAAGTCCAGAAACCCGTATACTATGTCAGCAAAATCTTGCATGGTGCTGAGTTGAATTATTCAACTATTGAGAAATTCGCTTTAGCCTTGGTAATGGCTTCAAGAAAGCTGCGTCCTTATTTTCAAGCTCACCAGATTGAAGTGCTAACAAAACAGCCACTGAGAAATATCATTCACAGTCCCAAGGCAAGTGGGAGACTGATTAAGTGGGCAATAGAGTTGGGAGAGTTCGATCTCAAGTATAAGCCACGTACGGCTATAAAAGCCCAGGCACTAGCTGACTTCGTGGTGGAATGTACCATACCCAACCAAGAAGTCGGGGGGCAGGAAGATACCATACCTCAAGACAAGGGAGTCGACAATGGGGACAGGGAGAAGGATGATAAGGAGAAAGAATATTGGGTTCTCTATTTTGATGGAGCATCAAAAACAAATTCCAGTGGAGCAGGGTTGGTTTTGCAAAGCCCTGATGGATTCTTAATTGAGTATGCTATGAAGCTAGACTTCCCAACCACAAACAATGAGGCAGAGTATGAAGCCCTGATTGCTGGCCTTGGTCTAGCTAGGACACTTAGAGTCAAAAACTTAAAGGTCCGTGGTGACTCGAAGCTGATCATATCCCAGGTAAAGGGAGAATTTGAGGCAAGGGATGATACGATGGCTAAATATGTTCGCCTAGTAAGGGCTGTGATGACCCAATCTAATAAATGCCATGTTAAACACATTCCAAGGGAAGAAAATGCTAAAGCAGATGCGCTATCAAAGTTTGCTTCATCTGAGATTGAAGAAAGTTCAGGAAGTGTATACTTCCATGTTTTGAAGACACGAAGCATAGATGTTAAGCTTGTGGCTCCCATAGGCTTGGGGACGTCATGGATTGATCCCATCAAGGCTCACATTCAAACCGGTTGGTTGCCAAGCGATGCAACTGAGGCACGGAAGCTAACTATTCGAGCACTAAGGTACTCCTTGATAGATGGAATTCTGTATAAGAGATCTTTCGTGGTTCCTTACTTGAGGTGTCTCAGGCCCGACGAGGCACGCTTGGCTCTTGAGGAAGTGCATGAAGGTATTTGTGGGCAACACTTGGGGGGCAGGGCCTTGGCTCATAAGATAACCCGTTTAGGCTTCTATTGGCCAGAAATGATGGCTGATGCCAAAGAATATGTGAAGAAGTGTGATCGCTGTCAGAAGCATGCACCAGTTGTTAGACAACCCCTCGAGATGCTGACCTCTATCAACTCACCTATTCCTTTTGCTATGTGGGGGATGGATATTCTAGGGCCTTAATTGGGTGGATGAAATACTTCCAATATTATGGGCCTACAGGACTACCTGTAGAGTCACGACAGGAACAACTCCCTTCATGTTGGCATATGGGGTAGAAGCAGTAGTTCCAGTAGAGATATCACATTCCTCTCCAAGGATTCAAGCTTTCAATGCAGAAGAAAATGAGGAAGGGCAGAGGTTAGCCCTGGATTTAATCGATGAAGTGCGAGATAAAGCACATGCAAAGATAGTAGAATATCAGAAAAAGGCTTCATTCTACTACAACCTAAGGGTTAAAGAGAGGTTTTTCAAACAAGGTGACCTAGTCTTGAGAAAAATAGAGGCTTCTGGTGTCGGACAGAAAGGAAAGCTTGCCCCAAATTGGGAAGGGCCGGATAGAGTCAAGAGCGTTCAGGGTAGAGGAACCTACAAGCTGGAGACTATGGATGGTTTTGAAGTCTCGAGAACCTGGCACGCACAAAACCTGAAGGTTTACTATGTGTAAGATGGTCGAAGTACGATTCTCACTTGTCATTATGACAAGTAGGTTTAAAAGCACCTTGAAGCTTTGTCTGCATAGGATTTTTTTAGCTATTATAGATCAGGGTCGAACCCATATTATGTAAGGTTTTGGAAAACCAGACTTGAAATTGAAGAGTTCGAAATTATTTCAACCTATGGATGTTTGAGTTGTGATAATACTTGTGTGGCCCATTAAGCCAAGTTTGAATATTAAAGTATCGGAAAAATGAAGGAGAGAATGCAAATAAGGAAAGTAGCATATAAAATAGACCCGGAGGGTAATAAGTTTTAATACAAACAAAGGTCCAGGCATAAGTTAAGGATAAAATTACAGAATAGAAAAACTACTCCTCCATGCGGGAGCCTTCATTCTTTTGCTCCTTATCAGCGCCTTCAGCATCCTTCGCAGGAGAAGCGGGAGGAGAAGCAGTGTTAGGATCCAAGATGCGATCATCTGGCTGAGGGGAGTTGAAGAGGGCGTCTATGCTGTCCTCCGACTCAGCCTGCTCGGGACTTATAAAGTCCTTAGGGTCGACTAAGCCCGGGTACTTCTACTGTACTGTCATTCTTTGCAAAAGTTTTTCCAACAGAAATCAACGTATTATGGACCAAGCGGGCAAAGTTCCATCTACTTCTCATGCATGGAAAGCAAATAAGGGCACATGACGAGGATTACAAATCACTAGCCCCAGTGAAGAATCCACTAAGAGTCAAGGAAATCTACTCCAATGAGGAATACGTCTCCGAGAACGCGAAATTGCGATTTTCTTGTGAAATATGTTATTCAGAATACGTACGTGATGACATGGATGATTAGGGTGAATACCTTATGCGTTAAAAGATTAAAAGATGTGAGAGACACTTAATTGTTTATCTCTCAAGGTTTTGTTGATAAGATAAATTGCCCTGTTGAATTAATAAGATTAGGATCAAAGGACTAACAAGTTAAGAACGTGAAATTGTTCAACAAGTACCAATGGTGAAATTGAGATTGCTGGCAATAAGTTGTGAAGAATTGATATCGTGGAAGATAAGAGGATTTGATATTATTCTAAGGAATGGATTGACTACTAAAGCGTAATGTCTAGACAGACCGTCGTGACGAAAAGATAATTCTGAGGATACCAAATGAGAAGGTGAAGAGGTCCAGAAGATGAAAGAAGGTAACGAATTTGTTAATGATGATTACGGTGATCAAAATATGAGCATTTTGGTGATTATGGAATACATAAAAGTCGGAAGCAAACAAAGTTTGAAGATTTTATAGTAATTAAGGAGTTTCAAGATATGTTTTGGATGAGTTATCAACGTTTCCTTCGAAAATAGAAATTGAGTTCGTGACTGATTTGGCACCTGAAATGAAGCCAGTGTCCAAGGCCCCGCACAAAATAGCGCCAGTTAAAGTAAAGTCGTTAGCAAAGTGAATGCAAGAAATGCTAGAAGAAGAAGCGATTAGACCTAGGAAACCCCATAAGGTGCACCGGTATTAAATGTTAATAAGAAAGATGGAAGTATGTGATTATGTGTCGACTAGCAAGAGCTCAATAAGTTTACTATCAAGAACAAGTATCTGTTACCTTGACCCAATGATTTGCCTGATCAAACGAAGGAAGCAAAGTACTTTTATAAGACTGATTTAAGATTTGATATTTCACCAATTGAAGACTAAACCTATGGATGTATCAAGGATAATTTTCAGAACTAAGTACTGTTCTCATATTGTCATCTATATTAACCAATATACCGGCAATATTTGAACTGGATGGACAATACCTTTAAGGAATATCCGAGTAAGCTATAGTTGTGATACTTAAAGTTAATGGAGGATTATGCAAAGCGTTTAATGATGACTGGGAAGTTGGAGAAGAAAGAAGATGTATGAAATATAGTTCTTAGCATAGATAGTCAATGTAGAGAAGATCAAAAGAGATTTAGCAGAAGTTAAAATTACTATGAATGAAAAGAGACCAGAAACACCAACAAAAGTAAGAAGTTTTATCATGGGTCGGTTACTATTGGAAATTGGTACAGGATTTCGTGAAAGTTGCAATATCTTGGACGAAGCTACCCAGGAAAAGCAAGAAGTTTTGTGAAGCGGAGAAGGATGAAGGGAAAGTTTTGCGGAGTTAAATGAAAGAATGGTTTCAGCACCTGTTTTATCAATTTAAAAGTATTAAGGAGGCCTGGTAGTTGCTAGTGATGCTTCTCATTAGGAAATAAGATGTGTGTTGATGCAGCACAATAGAGTTATTGTATATGCATCCGGACAACCGAAACCTTATGAGCAGAAGTATCCTACCCATAATTTAGGATTAATAATAATAATATTCTTTTAGAAAGATTTGGGAAACATGATATGTATGGAGAAAGGTATAAGATCTATACGGGCTATAAGAGATTGAAATATATATTCCCGAGGAAAAGCAAAGATAGAGGAAAGCAATAACGGACATAGGGACTATACCGAAAGAATTATCTATGGAATTTTAAAAGTTGGAATTGGAAGTCAGAATTTATAATTCAAAAAAAAAAAGAGCAAGGACGGATAATATGACCTTTCAATCAAAGTTGTTAAGGGAAGGATAAGGAAATGTCGAGAGAAGATAATGGATCACGATGTTAGCAGCAGTGAGAGGAAATTTATACGTCCAGGAGAACGATCACGATATCCCCAGGTTCTCTTCCAGCACTTGGAAGTTACAAGTAAGAGAATTAGGAAATGAGATGCCACGGGGAATTCATAGTATAAAGTATATACTCTACTGAAGTGATGCCAAAATATATGCAAATAAAATAAAAAACAACGAATATGGAGAAGTGAGACTGTATAAAGGATGGATTACCTATGAAACCTAATCCAAGAAGTGTGTTAGATCTCGGGGATTAACTTAAGATCCGACCTGAGAACATATCAGAAATTATGATTGAAGTAAGTTAATAGCATAGCAAGCTTTGATGATATTATGTGAAATGATAAGTGTATCAGGTGACTATAAGGAATTAAGGAACGTGGTGTAAAAGGAGTACTTGGATAAGCAAACTGTATTTATTGATAACATCCTCAGTTACTCAAAGAATAAGAAGGTCTGCATGGAATGCCCAAGGATTTTTCTCCAAAGATCCGAAAGAGAATAACTATACGTTGAGTCTTCAAGAAGGAAATTTTGACTAAGGTTAACAAAAGATTTTGAATTAATCCATCAACGACTACCTAAACAAAGCTGTATGGTAACAGATGCCTTATGTCGACAGAAAGGATTGGATGTAAATAAGACCACCAAAGAATTGGTAAACGAATTGAAAAGAATAAGAGATGTTTAAATGTTTGGAAACCAGGTTGAAAACGAGTACCGCCTATCATCCTTGAATAGAGAGTCAAAGTACGGAAGTGGTTCAGGAACTGCAAGATATGTTGAGAGGATGAGTCTTAAGGAAACACTGGAATGATCATTTATCAGTGATGTCAGCTTTGGAATGCCCCTGTATCAAGCTTCATGTGAACGCGAGTATAGGTTCCCATTTTTTATTAAGATAAAGTGGGAGAAAGAAAGTTGTCAAATTCTAAGTTAAATTGACACACCAAGAATGTAGTGATATTGATTACAGCAGCTCGGAGTAAACAAAGAAAGAAGGTGAAATGGTATCGAGAGAACATATGAGTATAGAAATAGGACCAGTAGTGTTAGTACAAGTCTCACCTTGAAAGGGGATGGATGAGTTTGAGAAGAAGGGGCAGGTTAAGTCCTAAATTAGTGAACCATTCAAAGGTATGCATAAATATAGATAGAGTTGTTTATGAGTTGATATTACCGTTACAACAGTATATACATATGATATAGTCTGGGTGTCAGGGTTAAGGTGACAAGTATTTGATTCAAAGTAAGTAATGAATTAGGAGCCAAGGAGGCTCTTGTCCAAATTTATTCTGTATATAGTGATCGATCTAAACTCTTAATCGTTAAAGGTAAGTCCTTGGAAATGAGTACGTTTGAACCCTCGAGTAAAAAGGGTCTACTTAGAAATTAGAGTCAGATATGCTTGACAAATATCCTCACTTTTGTAACTAGACCAGATTCTGAGGACAGAATCTTTTTAAAGGGGGAAGGATATAACGACTCGTGTATTCTTTTTTAATTATTTAAATGTGCAATTATGGAAATTATTAAATAAATAAGATATGTATGTTGGTTTTGACCGCTATGTGTTGTTTGATTATTATCCATATATGATTTATGGTGAACCGGATTGTCCCCGTGATCAATTATGGAGTCATATTGAATTGTTTTCACTTTTAAAAGTGAATTTAGTGCAAATTCATTTGCATAAATATTTGGAATGTCTCTAAAATTGTTTTTGTGATTTTACAATTATAATATTTATTTTTGGGATTTTATAAAACTGAAAAATCAATATTTCATCAATTATTTAACCCTGTATGATTTTCTGATTGTATTTATTTGTAAAATTTATATTTAATTCAGAAAATCTTTAAAAATTATAAAACTTATATTTGTTTAAGTTTAAAATATTCCGAGAATTTTAAAATTATTTTGGAAATTTTCGGGACTAATTTTACCCGCGCGTTGTTTCGTTTATTTGTTAAAAGCGAGTATAAAGTGTATTTTAAAAATTATTTTAAAATTATGAAATTTACGTTTTTATTTACTTCGGGATATTTCTAATATTTTAAGACTATTTTCGCGATTTTTAGAATTTGTTTTAAGAGCAGCTCGTTTCGTTAATTATGAAATGTGGGTACGAGTTGCGTTTCAAAATTTCTTTAAAAATTATGAGATTTTTTTATTTTTTTATATTCGAGATATTTGTAACATTTTAAGACTATTTTTGTAATTTTCTGAATTTGTTTAAAGTTCGACCCGGTTCGTTAATTACTGGATTCATAGATAAACCGGGCCTCAAAATTCATATTTATCTGTTTAAAAACGTGACAGTCTAGGAGTGGGCTGCGTTTTTGGTTGTTACACGTGTTAGTTAAAAGGAAGAAAAAAATAATAATCAATTAACCCACCCTCCCTGTTCTTCCTCGCACATAATCTATCTGCATATCTCTGTACTCTCATCTCTAATATCTAATTTCTCTCCCTCTCTTATATCTCCAATCGCTGCCCCGCCTCTTTCTTTTTCCGGTTAATCGCCCTCTCGTTTTCCGGCGAACCGCTGTTGGTTATCTCTGTTGATTTCCGAGTCTTGGCTTCCGGCGAGTTGCCGCCGATTGGCCTGGTAGCTCCGTTGTATGTATATATACTTATGTGTATATAAGTATGTGGTTCAGTCGGGTGTTAATTGTTTTACCTGTTGCCTGTCGTTGTACTGCTGTTGCCGCCTAGTTCCTTTCTTTTCCGAGGGCGCGTGGCTGTTTTATTGCCGCGGTCTCTCTGCATGTTCTGATTTTTGCCGACTGATTTGTTTTGGTTATGCAATTGTCTGACTCGATTCCTGTTGGATTAAATTTTTTTATTATTTCTGCATGTACAATTGACTAATTTTGTGAAATAAACTATGTGATATTTGCAAGAATTAAATTTAATTAATCGGTGAAATACGCGTTGGAAACCCGAGAATTAATCGGGTACCCGCGATATTTTGCCGCCGTCTGCGATGACTATTTATGAGTGGATGGTGGACTGTGATGACGCGATTCTGAGTCCTAATACGAATAAAAATGTAAAATGCAAATAAGAATAATAGTTAAATAATATTGGTGATTGGGATTCGTGCAATTGGATTGTGATTTGGATTGTCATTGTAGTTGTTGTGAATTGATTTGGACGTCGATATTGTATTTCGACGGGTAGTCCGATAAACAAAGGGAACGTTGCCCGATTTTCGGGAAATTGAACTACGAAAATACGGGAATGTACCCCGGGATTATCGGGACGTCGGGCGAGTATAAGTATATACATAAACATAAGTTTTATATAAAACCTGAATTGTACATTGTAGTGGAACATTTTGCCAAAACCAATAACCCTAATTTCATACGATAACAAGTATACGTATTTTCTGAAAACGAACACCGAATCGATTTTCGATAACGTGAGCCCTAACTGATGCCTGTATTGCAATACTGTATGTGTTACGAGTCGGGTTTGAATATCGTTAAGTAAAAATTAGTATAGAGGATATGTCAAGCATACCTAGACGTCTAACGTAGGGTATTTCGACCCTGTAGGTTATGATCGAGAACCTGAAAGTGGACGATGGACCAAAGATAACCTAGTGGTCAAATGACAAATTCAGTAGAGTTTCAACAGAAAAACCTGAGTGTCGAAGTCGAATCCAATGGAATATAGTGGTTGGACGTTTAAGCCTGAGCGGCAGCGTCAGATCAGAATTGATAAGTGGTAGTTGTAAAGCCTGTAAGGCAAGTATTTCTGAACTTTACTTCAAGATATATATATTATCAATGTTTTTGAACTATTTTATAACATGTTGCTATTATACAAAATAACTCCTGTTTTAGATTATAAAAGCTTCAAACCATTAAACCTCGAACCCTGATTTTCTTGATCTTGAGCCATATGCCTTACTCTTTGTAATCCGTCTTTTGGTTGATCCTCAGACACCAAACCACACAAATATGATACTATTTCCCAAATGTTTAACTACCAAATACCAGAAGAAAATGGTTTGAAAACACAGAAACTTTTATACTCCAACCATTCTTTATAACATCAAAGAACTATACCTCGAAAAATCACTATCTGTTCAATACCTGATTCTTTTACAGATTGAAAACCGTTTCTTTTACATACCCTGATATACCCTTGTGATATCCATGAGTTCCCTTACGTTTTATTCAAATGTTTGATCATTATTGATTATGATCTTGTTTTATTGAATTATATCGTTTATCATATTGAACTGCTTTAGAATTGGATAGTTTTCTTTGTGTAGACCAGATTCGTGGTTAGACAATATCGATGGTCAAGTTAGGCCAATGCGTGCCTTGGATCCAGTAGTTAGAGCAGTGCTGTGTGCTTTGCTCGGGGTTAGTGCGTGACTGATCAGCAGCCTAACCTTGGTTTTAAAAGCTTAAAATGGTTATCCAATTCTATTGGTTGTTTAACAAGAAACTTGATTCCTTTGAATCACCTCGTTTATTATTGTTTAACCTCAGTTATTGATAATATGACTTGCTGAGCTAGTTAGCTCACCCTTGCGATTCTTTTATATATTTTACAGTTGAAAAGAATATGGATGATAGTGAAGTTCCTCAGTCCAAAGTACCGGATAAGGTTCCAGTCGAGTTGGATTGAGCTAGCAGAAGTTTCATGCGGTAAAGAGGTAGTCAGATAGTAAGAATGATTTTATTATCAATTGTAAGTTAAATTAGTTGGGATTTGGTACGATGTAATGATTAAGGTTGTGGCTTGTTTTCATACTTTAACCTGTTGCGATCCGTGGTTTTGTGAAGCAGGGTCATTATAAATAATATTTCTTATACAGGTTGATATATTGTGTTTGTGTTGTGGACCCCAAACTTCTGACCCGGGTATGGAGGGTGCCACATCTACCCTGACTACCACGGAAGAATCTCTTAGGCATCTACAATATATATATATATAAAACATTCTGCAAGGGTGAGCAATCAATTGCTCAGCAGTACCACTATATGAATAACAAGTAGAGCAGTGTATGATAAAATAGTGACAGGAACAGAAATTACAGCTCGTTTACAAAAACATGGTAAGCATTCATAGATTGGATATTCAAAACTAGCATGCTCCGTAAAAATATAACATCAGTCATGTGCTGTGTATAAATATCAGAGTTAAATTTTAGCATGTTATTACATTTCCAAATCATCTGTCTCAAACAAGTTGATTTGTTAAACAATTTCAAAATTGAATCAATCAAATCTATTAGACGTTCAACTGGTGAAGATAGCTGATCAGTCTACCCTCACCGGACAGCGACTAACGGCCATCCAAAATGAAGAATGTGTTTCGAAACTTGGGAAAAGACTAGCTAGGTCTTTCCCCAAACGCTAGACTAATCGGTTAAACAGAGCGCCCAACCGAATTAGCCACTTACACCTACTCAACTCCAATAGATCAACTGAATTCCCTTTTTTCCTCTTTCCAAAATTCCACGACATAGGTGGATCAAAACATTCTCTTAATCCAGTTTCCAAAATAGCTGTCACCTGTCTCTTTTTAAAACCATTCTGCCACAGCACACTATTCAAAACTTCCTTTCATTTTAATCACATTTAGAGACAGATGCTTTCAGAAGTTACTTTTCCCCAAAAAATAATTTTAAATAACATTTCCAAATATAGGGGATACGTAACTTAAGACGTTCTGTTCCATTATGAGAATAAAACAACAATTACTCATATATACTGAACCACATGAGTATGCTCATGGGTACTTTCCTTGCAGAGCTTTACAACTATCACTGATTGACCTTGGACTGACTTGGATGCTCGGCATTATCGCCTTACTAGATCACCTTGGATTCGACTTCAACACTCAGGTTCTTCGGTTGAAACCCTACTGAGCTCGTCGACTGTCCACTAGGTTATCCTTAGTCCAACATCCACTTTCGATTTCCTGACTAGAACCTACAGGGTCGAAATACTCTATGTTAGACGACCAAGTATGCTTGACATATCCTCCATACCAATCCTACACAAACGATATCAAATCTCAACTCATAATTACAAATATCATAATAACACATTCAACAATTAGGGTTCATGTATTCACAAACCGGTTTGATAATCTTTTTCGGAAAAAAACTATACTCGTCGTTTTAGGAAACAGGTTGTCAGTTATATTTTAAAAAATATTTTATTTATAATATATATCTATATAAATTCGATTGGTATTTCCGATATTTTACATGATACGCTCCCAAAAATCAGGCAGCGTGACCTTTGCTTATCGGATTACCCTTCGAATACAATCGACGTCTCAACAATCAACAACCTCAATCCAAACCAGTCAATTTCGCAATTCATAATCCCATTTATTAATCCACCTCGATATAACATAACAAATTGTTCATTCCGGGAAATTAGTTTTACACACTAACTAATATTTTAATAATTGCACGAATTAAATATTAAGTAGTATTTTATAAATATAGGACTCAGAATAATCATCACGGTCCACCATCCGCTCGTAAAAACTCATCACGGATAAATTCGGGTGTCCAAATGAAATTCACCGATAAATTAAAATAAATTTCCGCACGCAACAGATTTATTTCACGAATTAATTCTCAAATATTTCTTTCTGCAGAAACAATAAAAATCGAATTAACTAACAGAAACCACGCACGTACGCGCGTGTGGGGGGCACCTCGTCGGTAATGAATCCGGCGGTGGCCGGAAAACAGAGATCAGATAGTATCACAAAGATAAAGCAACAGCAGAAGAATTAAAGAAGCATAAAGGTACAGTGACCAAGATTAAGACACGCAACACAGCAATATATACATATGATATATATACATGTACGCGCCCAAATCACTGCAGTTACCGGAAGAAAGGAAATGACGACCAAGAAACCGGGAACAACAGGACTCCGGTGGCAAGAATCACCGAGAGGGAGGGGCGGAAACACAGGGAGGAAAGAGGAGATAGAGAGATGTAGAGAATCACAAGAGAAATCAGAGAGGGGGAGAAGAGAGATTACTGAGATTGAGCCGAGAGAGAGATACAGGGATAAGGAGGGTTGTATGTTTTTATTATTATTATTATTCTTTTTAATAATTCTGCTACTTACACGTGTCCGGGAAGGTTGTAAAAATTAAACACTTAGCAAAGCTAATTGGTATAATCCTCTTGTTGCCCCGTTCTGATCCGCCTTTTCCAATTTAACTCATAAACGCGCGATTCAAAAAACCCGAAAAATTACAAAAATAGTTTTAAATTATTCCAAATATCCCGAAGTTTATAAAAACATAAATTTTTTAATTTCAAAATAATTTCTAAAACGCAATTTATACCCTCTTTTATCAATTAAACGAATTAACGTGCGGGTGAAATTAATCCCAAAAATTCCCAAAATAATTTTAAAATTCTTGGATTATTCCCATATAAATATGAGTTTCATAATTTTTGAAGAATTTTGGAATTAAATACGGATTTTACAAATAAATGCAATCAAAAAATCATTCAGGGCTAAATAATTAAAGAAATATTGATTTCTAAATTTTATAAAATCTCAAAAATAATTATTGAAATTATAAAATCATAAAACTAATTTTAGAGACAATCCAAATATTTATGGATTTAAAACTGTAATAAAATCACCTTTAAAAATGAAACAGGACAATATAACTCAATAGTTAACTACATATTCCAATCATTTACACCAATAAGTCACAGACAATAGTATATATCAACACACTGCTGCCAGAATCAAGACACATATTTTATTTAATTATTTATTCAATTATTGCACTTTAAATTAATAGAAAATATATCATTCGTTATATCTTTCCCCCTTAAAAAGATTCTACCCCCAGAATCTGATTTAATTAATCAAGTGAGCATATTTATCAAGCATATCTGACTCTAACTCCCATGAGGTCTCTTCCACTCAAAGATTTATTTAAAGCATACTTATTATAGATATAAATTCAATCCTAAGGACTCGCTCATAACGATCTAGGATTTGGGTTGATCATTCCACATAAAACAAATTTGGATGAGAGCCCATTGGCTTCTAATCGACTATTTGATTCACATCAAAAATATATCGCTTTAATACTGACACATGGAACACACTATAAATTTGTTGCAACTGCAGTGACAATACTAATTCATTCGCAATTTCATCTATCTTCCTCGATACCTCGAATGGTTCCATATATGTAGGACCTAACTCGCTCTTTCTAATCAAACCTAACCAGTCTCTTCCAAGATGAAACTTTTGTCAATACCCACGATTATATTTCTATATCCGTACTCTTTCGATGCAGATCCGCCTTCCTTCTTTTTCTATCTCAAGCTGCTTCAACTCAAGACCTAACAACATCTCTACATCCACTTTCTCTGACTAGTGTGGGGACCCGCACTCATGTCCATACAAGGCTTCTCCAGGTAGCGTTCCCCTACTAACATGATAACTATTAGCATAGGAAAGCTTAATCAATGGTAGGTGATTACCTCAGTTTCCTTTTTAAACCCAACATATACTCTCAACATATCTTATATCTTCTAAATCATCCTCTAACTTTGACCCTTCATCTAAAGGTGATAGATGGTACTCACTTTCACCTTAGTTCCCAAACATTCGAACACCTCTTACTCATTTTCATCAGTTAAGTCTGGAAAGTAATCTCATATATTCACTTCTTATCACCTTCAGATGTTCCAACTCCAACTTTCACTCTTTCTAATTCTTTTATTAATTCCTCATTAATCTTAATCACATTCAATACTTCTCTTCTACTCAAGACATCTGTCCCTAAATGAATCTTGCTTGGTTGGTAGTTACTCAAACAACCATGGCTCATAATCAATTTTTGACCAGCATTTCATACTTTTGAAGCTTAGTATACAATTGCTACTTTTCAACCCTTCGCCGGCATTTCTTTAGGTGTTCAACTTGGCATTTCTTAGTTCTTGAATGGGCGAGGATGTTATCAATAAATACAATTACACCATTCAAGTACTCCTTATACACCATGTTTTTTAATTCCTTATAGACAACTGATACACTTGTTACTCCACATTTTATCACCAGAACTTGCAACATTCATAACTCATTCTAATCACAATCTTTAATATGTCCTCAGGTTGGATCTTAAGTCAATCCCCGAGAAGTAACACACTCCTTGAGTTAAGTCACATAAGTAATCAATTCTTAATAGGGGTTACTTATTCTTATTCGTCATTTTGTTAAACTCTCGATAATCAGTACACAACCTCATAATTCCATCCCCCTCCTCCAACAACCTCACTGGTGCACCCCAATGGACTATATTTGACTCACTTTCCATTTTCCAATAACTTTTACAATTATCGAACTAATTATTTGTTCCACTAGCCTCCATAAATTCCAGGGCATTTATTTATTACTCAAATTTCCCTCAGCTTAAGTATTTTCTTCTTCATATCTTTGCACATGGCGGATCTACCTTATATCCTTACCTTATTACTCTTTTTTTTCTTCGCATGATTGGAAAAACTTCTTATATTGCTTCTGCACCTAGAAATTTACCTTACTATTGCATTATTCTGGTAATCACTCATTGCCCTAGTTCCTTATTAGGGTCTTGAGCAGCTGATCTTTTACTCGTATTATAAGTCTTAGCCTTGGTTATACTGGATGTCAAACCTTTTGATGCACTACCTCCCATGCTATCTCGGGAAACACTTCTACAGTTCTTGGCAACATGCCCCACTTTGCCACAGTTGTAACAGGTTACTCCTGGATTTTCCACCTTACATTCTGACGCATAGTGTCCTTTCTGTCCACACTTGAAACATTCAGTATTTGCCTTACACCTTGCACCATACCTTTTACCACATTGCTTACACTCCATTATAGGCGATTTGACCGATTTGGCTTGGTTAGAACTGGTTGAGGTGTTATTAGGCCTGTTTAAAGAAAGACCTTGTCCTCTAAATTGTGACGGCCTCAACCCCGGGTCAGGAGTTGACGTCACTAACAACATGAAACTACAATCATAATACAACTAACTTACTTTATTTCAATATAAACAACTCTTCCACAAGATCTTTTACAGGTTGAAGTCTAATTTAGGTTACACACTTATTACAAACTATCTTATTGAAAGCAACCTGCCATGACTATTATTCTACAGCAACTCACAGACCACACTTGGTCAGAAACAACCCACTCAGAGGAGCTCGACACAGGAGGAATTAGAAACTGGCCCTTAGCAAGACATCAACATCTCCTAGCCATCTGCAATGCAAAAATATACAAACATATTTGCAAGAGTGAGCGATCAACCGCTCAGCAGTACCACTATATGAATTCTAGCTAAAATAGTTTATAATTAACAACTGTAGGAACAGAAATCACAACTTGTTAGTGGAAAACAAGCAAAATAAGCGTAAACAGATGAAAACTGATGAACTGTTGAAAACTGGATCTTAATAGCTAGCATGCACTCTAAAACATTTTATTAACCGTGCTGTGTAAATATCAGGGTTAAATTTTAACATGCTACTTTCATTTTCAAATGATCCGTCCCATCGCAGGACCCATAAAACTATTTATTCCGTTACGGGAACCATAAAACTTGTCCCAGCACAGGACCTATAAAACTTGTTCCTCTCCGGGAACCTCAAAATCACTTGCTCAGATATAAAAGTATTGGATGATCCCTGGTGAGACAGCTGATCAGGCTATCCTATGAAACTTGTTCCGGAACTCAGAGACTAGCTAGGTCTCTGTCACGCTGGGCTGGTGGTTATAATAGGGTGTGCAACCACTTCGCCTCTTACGCTAACTTCCAGGCCTTTACGGGCCTTCTGCGCACACTCATCCAATTATCTGATCATTTTTATCTAGTTTTCCAAATCACTTACCTATCTCTTGTCAAAACAATTATAACACAACACATTTTCCAAAACATTTTCATTTTATTCAAAATTTTAGAGATAGGCATTTTCAGAAGTTACTTCTTCCCCAAAAGCAAGTCAACGAAACAATTTGAAACCCAGGGGATGCGTAACTTAAATCATTCTGTTCCACTACGAGAATAAAACAACATTATATTTATATATGCTGAACCATAAAGATATGGTCAGGGTTACTTTCCTTAATACGCTTTAACACTAATTTCAGACTGGCTTTGCACCGACCGAGATGCTAATGATTTCGACTGGAACCTACAGGAACCGAAATACCCTAAATTAGACGTCTGAATATGCTTGACTATCCTCACTAACAATCTACCCATATGTTACCAAACTCGACTCGCAACATTCTCAATATAATAATACACGTATCAATTAGGGTTCACGTCTTCAAAAGCCGGTTCGGTGTTCATTTTCATAAAATAGGTATATTTTCCCTTTTACGAAAGTAGGGTTATCGGTTTCGCAAAGTATTCCATCGCAACACATAATCAGGTTTTGTACAAAATAGTTACATATAACCGATCGACGTTCCGATAACCATTAGGTACGGCCTCGTATTCCCGTAATTAAATTTTCCTGGAAATTGGGCAGCACCTCCTTTGATTATCGGCTAAACCGTCGAACATCCCGACGTCAAAACAATCACAACCACAATCAATTGCAATTTAAAACCCAACCACTGATTTCAGTCATCAATATCAGTCCAAAATTCTCTATTACCAATAAGATACAATTATTAATTATTAGTCGTGTTTTTATGTTTTAATCTTATTTTATTCCCAATTCGCATCTTAAATCGTATTTTGTATTTTAAATTGTAGGGCTCAGATTGAGTCATCATAGTCCACCGTCGGCTCGCCGAGGCTCATCGCCGACGGCGATAAAATTCGCGAGTTTTCGATTATGTCGAACATCCTTCGCGAATTTCACCGATAAATATTAGTTAAATCTCGCAACACCGAATAATTTATTTCACAAATCAAACAATATTCGACTGAACATCAAAATAATAAATTACTTTCGACAGGAAATTAAAGAAATAATCCCAACAGAATACGACTCCAACAACAGAGGAACAGAGGCAATAGCAACATCGAAAATAATACAAGCAGCACCATACACCCCTCCATCCCCTCCGGTCACCTTGCCGGAAAAATCAACACGGCGGTGACCGGAGAAGTGCAGGGCGGCACACGCAGAAACACAAACACTCGCACACACTTATATCCCTGTAACGACACACACACACGAAATACACACACACACGGAATCGAGCAACAAAGGGAAAAAAGAAAGGAAACGGGAGGGAAGAAAGAGAAATAGAAAGAGAACATGAGAGAGGGATCGAGAGAGAGAAGAAAGAAGAAGGGAAGAGGTGGTGGTGTACCGGAGAACGGTGGTGGCGGCGGAGGAAGCGCGGAGGAAGAGAGGAAAGAAACGGGAGAGATTTTTGGAGAGAGAGATGGGAGAGAGAGATGGGAGAGAATTGAGGGATAAGGAAGGGAAAGAAAAAAGATTTTGGGGAATTTATCATATTTGCTGTGTTAATACTGCTTCTGGCACCGCATTAAACTAATATATAGAAAATTTACTGAATACAGATAGGTCCAAAATTTGCCAAAATAATCTTAAAATCCCCGGAATAATTTAAAATTAATAAAATAGCAATTTTGAAAATTTTACAACATTTTCTGAAACGCGCCACGTAGCCGTATTTTACAATTTAACGAGCAAAAGTGCGGGTGAATAAAAGCCAAAGAATTTTCAAAATAATTTTAAAATTCTCTAAATATTCCAAACACAACGAAATATGGATTTCATAAGTTTTGAAATATTCTGGAATTAAATACTGATTTTACAATTAAATACAATCAGAAAATCATTTAAAGATAAATAATCGATAAAATATTGATTTCTAAATTTCATAAATTCCTGAAAATAATAAATAAAATTATAAAGTGATAAAAATAATTTTAGAGTCAATCTAAATATTTATGAAAATATATTTTGAATAAAATCACCTTTAACCATGAAACAAGTAACACAACGTCACCGCTAATTACACAAACGATCCTTGAACACCAATAATCACACATAATTAATAAAATATTAACAAAAATAATATCCAACTGATAGAACCCATACACATAACTTATTTATTTAATTATTTAATAATTACACATTTAAATATTACAGAAATATACGAGTCGTTATATCCTTCCCCCTTAAAAAGATTCTGTCCTCAGAATCTGATCTAATTAAACAAATGAGGATATTTGTCAAGCATATCTGACTCTAACTCCCAAGTGGACTCTTCCACTCGAGGATTCCGCCAGAGTACTTTAACTATGGGAATAGACTTATTTCTGAGAACTCGCTCTTTACGATCTAGGATCTGGATCGGCCGTTCCACATAGGACAAATCTGGTTGAAGCTCGATCGGTTCATATTCAATAACTTGGTTCGAATCGGGGATATAACGCTTCAGCATGGACACACGGAATACATTATGGATATGTTGTAATTGCGGTGGCAATGCCAATTCATATGCAACTTTACCAACTTTTCTCAATATTTCAAAAGGTCCGATATATCTAGGATTTAACTTGCCTTTTTGCCCAAATCTAACCAATCCTTTCCAGGGAGACACTTTTAATAACACCAACAATCCGATTTCCATATCCATGTCTTTTCGATGAAGGTCCGCATTCTTTTTCTGTCTATCTTGAGGTGCTTCTAACCTTTTTCGAATCAATATAATTGCGTCCTTGGTCTGCTGAACCAACTCAGGGCCTAATAATTTCTTTTCTCCTACTTCATCCCAATAGAGAGAGGACCTACACTTACGTCCATACAGGGCTTCGTAGGGCGGCATTCCTATACTGGCATGATAAATTTTATTATAAGAAAACTCGATCAGCGGCAAGTGCTCATCCCAATTTCCTTTAAAATCCAAAGCACAAACCCTTAATATATCTTCTATCGTCTAAATGGTTCTTTCACTTTGGCCATCTGTCTGGGGATGGTAGAAGGTACTCATTTTCAATTTAGTCCCTAAACATTCCTGGAATTTCGTCCAAAATCTGGAATTAAATCTTGGATCTCGATCAGACACGATTGAAACAGGGACTCCATGCTTGGTCACAACTTCTTCCAAATACAATTTGACTAGCCTGTCCAAAGAATACTTTTCATTGATCGGGAGGAAATGTGCAGACTTGGTCAATCTATCAATAATTACCCAAATTGCATCATGGTTCGATCTCGTCTTTCGTAGTCCTACTACAAAATCCATCGCGATTTCTTCCCATTTCCACTGTGGAATCTCCAAAGGTTGCAACAATCCACTTGATCTTTGATGTTCCTCCTTCACTGTTTGACATACATGATATTTGTTAGCCCAATTTGCAATTTCCTTTTTCATCCATGGCTACCAAAAGTTCATCTTCAAATCTTGGCACATCTTAGTGCTTCCCGGGTGAATGGAAAACTTGGAATTATGAGCTTCCCGCAATATCTCATTCCTTAGTTCAGTCACATTGGGAATCCATATCCTCGAGGAAAACCTATACATAACCTTGTTATCCTTTTGTATGCAAAGTTCTTCTCCAGTTAAACTATCTAACTCTTGATCCATCATTTCTTCCTAACACTTCTGAATCTTGTCCATCAATTCTGGCCGAAAAGTGATCTCGTACAATTGTCCTTGATTTTCGTCTGTCATTCGAACCTCAATTTCCAGCTTCTCTAATTCTTTGGCGAGTTCCTCGGAAACTTTGATCGCATTCAACCTTTCCTTCCTACTTAGGGCATCTGCCACTACATTGGCCTTGCATGGGTGGTAATTAATGGAACAATCGTAATCCTTAATCCTTCTGAGTGAATATATACTTTAAACTTTTGTGATCTGTATAAATATCGCATTTTTTTGCGTATAAGTAATGTCTCCACAGCTTCAACACGAACACGATTGCTGCTAATTCCAAATCATGCACTGGATACTTTTGCTCATGAAACTTTAACTGTCTGGAAGCGTAAGCAATGACTTTATCATGTTGCATTAATACACAACCCAAACCATTTAAGCAAGCGTCACTATAGATTACGAAGTTTCCTGTCTCATATGGCAATGCTAGTACTAGAGCTGTTACTAACCTCCTCTTCAACTCTTGGAAGCTTTCCTCACACTTTTCTGTCCAAATAAAATTCTCATTCTTCCTGGTCAGTTTGATCAATAGAGTCACAATCTTGGCAAAATCCTTTACAAATCTTCGATAATAACCTGCTAACCCGAGAAAGCTTCTGACTTCCGTCGGGGTCTTTGGTTATTTCCACTTGGATACAACCTCAATCTTTATGGGATCCACTTTAATTCCATCTTTTCCTACTATATGATATAAGAATTGAACTTCATCCAACCAAAATTCGCACTTCAAAAACTTTGCGTACTAATGCTTCTCTCTTAGCCTTTGCAGGGAAATCCTCAGATGATTAACATGATCTTCTCTAGTCTTCGAATAAATGAGGATGTCATCAATAAATACAATCACAAACTTATCCAGGTATTCTTTATACACCCAGTTCATTAAATCCATGAAGGCAGCTGGTGCATTGATTAATCCAAACGATATCACTAAGAACTTATAATGTCCATATCGGGTTCTGAATGCAGTCTTTGGTATGTCTTCAGGCTTAATCTTTAACTGATGGTAGCCCAATCTCAAGTCAATCTTCGAGAAATAGCACGCTCCCTTAAGTTGGTCAAACAGGTCATCTATCCTTGGTAGGGGATATTTATTTTTAATGGTCAACTTGTTTAATTCCCGATAATCAATACACAATCTCATACTTCCATCCTTCTTCTTTACGAATAGTACTGGAGCACCCCACGGAGATACACATGGCCTAATCACACCCTTGTCCAATAATTCCTGGAGTTGCTTAGCTAGCTCTTTCATTTCCACTGGAGCCATGCGATAAGGTGCCTTTGAAACTGGTTCTGCTCCGGGAACTAAGTCTATGGAAAACTCAATTTCACGATCTGGTGGCAATCCGGGCAATTCATCTGGAAAAACATCTGGGAATTCCCTTACTATTAGAATCTTGTCTAGGTCAAGTACTTCTTTTTCCACGTCTACCACATGTGCTAAGTAAGCTTCGCATCCTTGTCTTAACAATTTCTGTGTCTGGAATATCGAGAGAAATTTCTTTTCTTGCCTTTGTCCTTGATAAGTCACCTTAATATTATCCTCAGTAACCATCAGAATTTTCTTCTTCTTACAATCAATATAAGCCTTATACTGGGACAACCAATCCATTCCTAAAATCACGTCGAACTCTCCTAGCTCGAAGGGTATTAGATCAGCCGAAAAAGAGTACCCGTGGATTTTCGATTGACACTTAGGGCAAAACTGACTCACTGAAACTCTATTCTGATTTGCTATTTTTATAGTCAAAGGTTCAGCCAAATCTTCTAACATTAAGTCCATTTTAACCACACAATTCCTTGATATAAAAGACTTAGATGCTCCTGAATCAAATAAAACTTTAACAGGTACGGAGTTGAGAAAGAGCGTACTTGCCACTACGTCCGAGTCCTGAGCATCGGACCTTTTTGTCATTTTGAAAGTTCTGGCTTTAGCTGTGCTGGATGTCGGTCCTTGAGATGCAGTACCCTGAGTAGCTGTCTTACAATACCGAGCAACATGTCCCACCTTCTCACAGTTGTAGCAAGTAACTGCGGGTTTCTCTGTATTGCATTCAGATGCGTAATGTCTCTTTTGATGACACATGAAGCACTGAACATCCCTTTTGAACGGGCCACTGTGTCTTTTCCAACATACCTTACAATCCATTACGGAGTTTGATGAATGAGCTGGAGTGGAGGCAACTGAGGTGGCAGCAGGCCTAGCCTGAGGAAAATTCTGTCTTCTAAATCTTTTATTTCTGTTCTGGCCAAACCTCTTCTGAAACCTCTGACTGGATCCCCCTGGATTCATTTCACCAGTGATGCTTTCAGATTTCCGCTTCTTATCACCCTTTTCCTTGGCAGCCAACTTCTGATCACTTTCAATTACCAGAGCGGCCTGAACTACGGAGGGATATGTATTGAGCTGCAAGGCTATAACCCCACTACAAATTTATGGCTTCAGTCCCTGCTGGAACCTCTTCTCTTTTTGAGCTTCAGTACTCACATACACAGGCACTAGTCGGGCCAATTCTGTAAACTTGGCTTCATACTCGGCCACACTCTTTTCATCCTGCTTCAATTCCAAAAACTCAACCTCTAACTGGTTCTGCAAACAGTCCGGAAATATTTTTCCAAAAACAACTCTATAAACCTTTCCCAAGAGAGAGGGCCTTCTCCTTCCATGGCACGGCTGGATTCCCACCAATAATTCGCTTCACCCTTGAGAAAATAGCTCGCATAGTCTGATCTAAGATTATCACTTACTTGCGTGAGGGTGAAAGCTTTCTCTATTTCCTTTAGCCAAATTCTGGCAGCAACTGGGTCCACCTCGCTCTTAAAATCTGGGGGCTTTACCGACTGAAAAGATTTAAAACTCACAGTTTGGTTCACTTCTCTTTGCTGAGGTTGCTGCTGAAACTGCAGCTGTTGTTGTTGAATTTGTTGTTGTTGCTGCTGTATGAACTGCTGCTGTTGTTGTAGAAATTGCTGCTGCTGCTGAAATTGTTCTTGCTGCTGAGCCATTTGATTAGACTGTTGGCGCAGCAAATCTAGCAACTCACCTATAACTGGGCCCCCTTCAGAAGCTCTACTAAAGGAATTGGATGGGATATTCTTCTTGGGCGGCATTCTCCTGAAACATAATAAATGGTTTTAGTTAAAAAGAATTGCTCCCGGGTAGCAATATTTTTATGTGCCAAGAGAATGCTGCCGCAATAAAATATTCCCACCCTCAATTAGTTGGGGTCCGATTGTAATGAGTGGCTAGATTTAACAAAATCAGCAACAATTGCAATAATAAAAATAACAACAATAATAACAACACGACACTAGCAGCATGCAACAATACCTATAACAGCCACCAACTAATATAGCAAACTACTAAATAAATTCACATGGTCGGACTCGTTCTCGCAAAAAGACTGTCTAGGAATCCCTATTGGCCATTACCAATGGCACCTATACCAGGGAAACACACTAAAGAATAGGGCAGTTCCAGAATCCTCAAAATATGTCAGGGTTACACCTTCGAACCCTCGACTAGACTCTTAAACTTGCTCCTCTAGATGTGAGTTGCTGATTCACACCCTATATACCAACATTACTCCTTTCCGACTCTACTCCTAACCTAAATCAAGGACTCAAACCTGTAGCTCTGATACCAACCTGTGACGGTCTTAACCCCGGGTCAGGAGTTAACGTCACTAACAACATAAAACTACAATCATAATACAACTAACTTACTTTATTTCAATATAAACAACTCTTCCACAAGATCTTTTCCAGGTTCAAGTCTAATTTAGGTTACACACTTATTACAAACTATCTTATTGAAAGCAACCTGCCATGACTATTATTCTATAGCAACTCATAGACCACACTTGGTCAGACACAACCCACTCAGAGGAGCTCGACATAGGAGGAATTAGAAACTGGCCCTTAGCAAGACAACAACATCTCCTAGGCATCTGCAATGCGAAAATATACAAATATATTTGCAAGAGTGAGCGATCAACCGCTCAGCAGTACCACTATATGAATTCTAGCTAAAATAGTTTATAATTAACAATTGTAGGAACATAAATCACAACTTGTTAGTAGAAAACAAGTAAAACAAGCGTAAACAGATGAAAACTGATGAACTGTTGAAAACTGGATCTTAATAGCTAGCATGCTCTCTAAAACATTTTATTAACTGTGTTGTGTAAATACCAGGGTTAAATTTTAGCATGCTACTTTCATTTTCAAATGATCTGTCCCATCGTAGGACCCATAAAACTATTTATTCCATTACGGGAACCATAAAACTTGTCCCATCACAGGACCTATAAAACTTGTTCCTCTCCGGGAACCTCAAAATCACTTGCTCGGATATAAAAGTATTGGATGATCCCTGGTGAGACAGCTGATCAGGCTATCCTATAAAACTTGTTCCGGAACTCAGAGACTAGCTAGGTCTCTGTCACGCTGGGCTGGTGGTTATAATAGGGTGCGCAACCACTTCGCCTCTTACGCTAACTTCCAGGCCGTTACGGGCCTTCTGCGCACACTCATCCAATTATCTGATCATTTTTATCCATTTTTCCAAATCACTTACCTATCTCTTGTCAAAACAATTATAACACATCACATTTTCCAAAACATTTTCATTTTATTCAATATTTTAGAGATAGGTATTTTCAGAAGTTACTTTTCCCCCAAAACCAAGTCAACGAAACAATTTGAAACCCAGGGGATACGTAACTTAAATCGTTATGTTCCACTACGAGAATAAAATAACATTATATTCATATATGTTGAACCATAAAGATATGGTCAGGGGTACTTGCCTTAATACGCTTTAACACTAATTTCTGACTGGCTTTGTACCGACCGAGATGCTAAGGATTTCGACTGGAACCTACAGGAAACGAAATACCCTAAATTAGAGGTCCGGATATGCTTGACTATCCTCGCTAACAATCTACCCATACATTACCAAACCCGACTTGCAACATTCTCAATATAATAATACACGTATCAATTAGGGTTCACGTCTTCAAAAGCCGGTTCGATGTTCGTTTTCATAAAATAGGTATATTTGCCGTTTTACGAAAGTAGGGTTATCGGTTTCGCAAAGTATTCCATCGCAACACATAAT
This sequence comes from Apium graveolens, assembly GCF_009905375.1. Taxonomy (NCBI): domain Eukaryota; kingdom Viridiplantae; phylum Streptophyta; class Magnoliopsida; order Apiales; family Apiaceae; genus Apium; species Apium graveolens. The sequence continues at coordinate 38,974 of NW_027418761.1, forward strand.
CAGGTTTTGTACAAAATAGTTACATATAACCGATCGACATTCTGATAGCCATTGGGTACGGCCTCGTATTCCCGTAATTAAATTTTCCCGGAAATTGGGCAGCACCTCCTTCGATTATCGGCTAACCCGTCGAACATCCCGACGTCAAAACAATCACAACCACAATCAATTGCAATTTAAAACCCAACCATCGATTTCAGTCATCAATATCAGTCCAAAATTCTCGATTACCAATTAGATACGATTATTAATTAATAGTCGTGTTTTTATGTTTTAATTGTATTTTATTCCCAATTCGCATTTTAAATCGTATTTTGTATTTTAAATTGTAGACTCAGATCGAGTCATCATGGTCCACCGTCGGCTCGCCGAGGCTCATCGCTGACGGCGATAAAATTCGCGGGTTTTCGATTATCTCGAACATCCTTCGCGAATTTCATCGATAATTATTAGTTAAATCTCGCAACACCAAATAATTTATTTCACAAATCAAACTAATATTCGACTCATCATCAAAATAATCAATTACTTTCGGCAGGAAATTAATGAAATAATCCCAACATAATATGACTCCAACAACAGAGGAACACAGGCAATAGCAACATCGAAAACAATACAAGCAGCACCATACACCCCTCCATCCCCTCCGGTCACCTTGCCGAAAAAATCAACACGGCGGCGACCGGAGAAGCGCAGGGCGGCACACGCAGAAACACAAACACTCGCACACACTTATATCCTTGTAACGACACAAACACACACACGAATTACACACACACACAGAATCGAGCAACACAGGGAAAGAAGAAAGGAAACGGGAGGGAAGAAAGAGAAATAGAGAGAGAACATGAGAGAGGGATCGAGAGAGAGAAGAAAGAAGAGGGGAAGAGGTGGTGGTGTACCGGAGAACGGTGGTGGTGGCGGAGGAAGCGCGGAGGAAGAGAGGAAAGAAACGGGAGAGATTTTGGGAGAGAGAGATGAGAGAGAATGGAGAGATAAGGAAGGGAAAGAAATAAGATTTGGGGGAATTTATCATATTTGTTGTGTTAATACTGCTTCCGGCACCGCATTAAACAAATAAATGGGAAATTTACTGAATATTGCCAAAATAATCTTAAAATCCCCGGAATAATTTAAAATTAATAAAATAACAATTTTGAAAATTTTACAACATTTTCTGAAACACGCCACGTATCCGTATTTTACAATTTAACGAGCAAAAGTGCGGGTGAATAAAAGCCAAAGAATTTTCAAAATAATTTTAAAATTCTCTAAATATTCCAAACACAACGAAATGTAAATTTCATAATTTTTGAAATATTCTGGAATTAAATACTAATTTTACAATTAAATACAATCAGAAAATCATTTAAAGATAAATAATTGATAAAATTTTGATTTCTAAATTTCATAAATTCCTGAAAATAATAAATAAAATTATAAAGTGATAAAAATAATTTTAGAGTCAATCCAAATATTTATGGAAATATATTTTAAATAAAATCACCTTTAACCATGAAACAAGTAACACAACGTCACCGCTAATTACACAAACGATCCTCGAACACCAATAATTACAAATAATTAATAAAATATTAACAAAAATAATATCCAACTAATAGAACCCATACACATAATTTATTTATTTAATTATTTAATAATTACACATTTAAATATTACAGAAATATATGAGTCGTTCCATATAAATTCTTTATTCTTATTCCCTCCAACCTTTTTCTGAGACTTCTGGCTAGATCCTTCTTGACCTGATGCTTCTTTCACATCATCCATCTTTCGTTTCTTATCTTCTTTTTCTCTAGCGGCTAACTTCTGATCAAATTCAATTACTAAGGTGGCTTGAACTACGGAAGGATACATCTTGAGTTGCAATGCCACAACTCTACTACAGATTTCAGGCTTCAATTCTTGCTGAAACCTCCTTGCCTTCAGAGCTTCAAAGCATACATAATCTGGTACAAACCTAGCCAACTCTGTGAACTTAGCCTCATACTCAGCTACACTTCTATCACCTTGTTTCAACAATCTCCGTTTGACTCCACACACAATCTAGGAAATACTTTTCCGAAAAAAACTCAGTAAATCTAGCCCATGGAACAGGGCCTTCTCCCTTTAATGCTCTGGTTGACTCCCACCAGTAATTCGCTTCATTCTTTAAGAAGTAGCTTGCATAATCAGTCTTAAGATTCTCACTTACTTGGACAAGATTGAAAGCTTTCTCATTTCTTTTACCCATGCTCTAGCAACTACTGGATTCGGTTCACCCTTAAATTTTGGAGGGTTAACATTCTGAAAGGAATTGAAATTAGAAATTTGGTTCACTCCTTGATGTTGTTGCAGCAACAGTAGTTGCTGCTACTAAACATATTGAATTAGCTACAGCTGTTGTTGCTGCTGCTGGCGCAACAAGTCTAGAATTTCATTTATAGCTGGACCCTTCACAAAACTACTACTATTTTCTTTAGACTGGGTAGCTTTCTTGGGTGGCATCTTCCTGAATATATAAATGAGTTTATTCAAAATAGAACAAAAATATTTGATAAAAGATATCACTGTTTAAACAGTGCACCTGTATCAGGAAAATGCTGCCCAATCACAGTACCCATGTCTTTAATATCAGGGTCCATTTACAATTGAAATCTAGATTAACAACACTAGCAATCATAGCAACAATGATAGTAGCAGAATAACAACAGTTCAGGAAAACAAAGAAACTAAACACCATAGCACGGTTCCTCAATATAACAACAACTGACCAACTTCCCATCACTACTCAAGTACAACAGCTCAACTAATCTGATATACAACAAAAGTTGGCTAGCTATATCAGCCACACCCTATGTAGAACAACTAGTAAAACAAGTCAAGCTTTAAGAACACTGACTCTACTAAGCACCGTAGTCCATATTTCAACCAACCATCCCTCTAAGAAAGATTTCTTATCACTTACACATAATCTACCAACCGCTGAATTGCTTTTCCCGAGGCTAGAACTCCACCAATAGATTTTGAACCTTCGCTGATACCTTTATTCTTGAATAACACCCTGATATAGGACTTTCGTTCTTCCTGACAATCACTCTTATTTTCTTTCAATAACGGAAACCATCTAATCGCGGAAATTCATTATCATAGAATATCAAATGAAATTTCAAAATCAAGGGAATCAGTTAAGAAGAAATAGTGAAGAAGATGTAGTTATGATTGAGAGCAACCATATAAGTACATAAGATGGCCAGTCTTAGTACCGCACAGTTCACAACACATGACTCGGTGGGGTCCCACCAGACCTTTTGTCACACAGATAAATAATCAAATCATATGCATTGTTTGCCCCAATCAACCGAAATAATCACTGAGGAAAGAAACAATATTTAGATAGAAAATTCACAAATAGGAAGGGAAGAATCTGATTTATAATGTATAAGCAACTTATGGAATAGCAAACAATTATTCTGGAAACAAAATTACGTCTTCGGAAGGAAGTAATAGGGTTCAGGATATATACCATAGTGCTAATCTCCATTTACTACGAGACTTGGCTGTAATAGTAGCCACTGACTGTTATCATTTCATCTGAATTCACCGAGGTCGCACACTTGGTCTATCAAAATTCCTTGACGTCGAAAATGCTATATTTAGGGATAATACTGGTGTCTCTATAACTGACACACCAAGGATCCGCGCAAAAGCTGAATTCTCGTGATTAGACTCGTTTTTCTCGAGAGGAAACTAGAAATATCTATCGGAGCTTACCAACAAATACGTATATGAAGGAGACATACTAAAAGCTAGGGCAGTTCTAGTCAATCCTCGACAAGCGTCAAGGTTTCATCTTAGAAACCCCCGACTGAACTCTTAGACTCACTCCTCTGATTGAGTTGTTGACTCACATCTATATATATAAACCTTCATGCACTTTTTCGACTCTACTCCTAACCTAAATCAGGGACTCAAACCTGTAGCTCTGATACCAACTGTGACGGCCTCAACCCCGAGGTCAGGAGTTGACATCACAAACAACAATAATAATAAACATAATATAGTCCAAATCATTAATATTACATAACCATGACCCCTTTACCAAGACCTTTTTCAGGTTTAAGTATGACTTAAATTAGATCTATTACAAAACCAACCTACTACAACAATCTGAACAATACTATCTTAATACAACAACTCAACAGACCATCCCTGATCTAACACAACTACCTCTGAGGAGCCTGACACGGAAGGCACTGGAACTCTGCCATGACTACCGCGGAAGAATCTCTTAGGCATCTGCAATACATATATAAAACATTCGGCAAGGGTGAGCAATCAATTGCTCAGCAGTACCACTATATGAATAAAAAGTAAAGCAGTTTATGATAAAACGGTGACATGAACAGAAATTACAGCTCGTTTACAAAAACATGGTAAGCATTCGTAAATTGGATATTCAAAACTAGCATGCTCCGTAAAAATATAACATTAGTAATGTGCTGTGTATAAATATCAGGGTTAAATTTTAGCATGCTATTTCATTTCCAAATCATCTGTCTCAAACAAGTTGATTTGTTAAATAATTTCAAAACTGAATCAATCAAATCTATTGGGCGTTCAACGAGTGAAGATAGTTGATCAGTCTACCCTCACCGGACAGCGACTAACGGCCATCCAGAATAAAGAATGTGTTCCGGAACTTGGGAAAAGACTAGCTAGGTCTTTCCCCCAACGCTGGACTCATCGGTTAAAAAGAGCGCCCAACCGAATTAGCCACTTACGCCTACTCAACTCCAATAGATCAACTGAATTCCCTTTTTGCCTCTTTCCAAAATTCCACGGCATAGGTGGATCAAAATTTTCCACGACATAGGTGGATCAAAACATTTTCTTAACACAGTTTCCAAAATCACTATCACCTGTCTCTTTTTAAAACCATTCTGCCACAACACACTATTCAAAACTTCCTTTCATTTTAATCACATTTAGAGATAGGTGCTTTCAGAAGTTACTTTTCCCCAAAATATAATTTTAAGAAAAATTTCCAAATAGAGGGGATACGTAAATTAAAACGTTCTGTTCCATTACGAGAATAAAACAACAGTTACTCATATATACTGAACCACATGAGTATGGTCAGGGGTACTTTCCTTGCAGAGCTTTACAACTATCACTGATTGACCTTGGACTGACTTGGACACTCGGCTTTATCGCCTTGTTGACTGTCCACTAGGTTATCCTTAGTCCAACATCCACTTTCGGTTTCCTGACTAGAACCAATAGGGTCAAAATACTCTATGTTAGACGGCCATGTATGCTTGAAATATCCTTGATACCAATCCTAACCAAACGATATCAAATCCCGACTCATAATTACACATATTACAATAACACACTCAACAATTAGGGTTCATGTATTCACAAACCGGTTTGATAATCTTTTTCGGAAAATAGCTATCCTCGTCGTTTTAGGAAATAGGTTGTCAGTTATATTTTACAAAATATTTTATTTATAATATATTGCTATATGCATTCGATTGGTATTTCCGATATTTTAAAGGGTACACTCCCGAAAATCGGGAAGCGTCTACTTTGATTTTCGGACTACCCGTCGAATACAATCGACGTCTCAACAATCAACAACCTCAATCCAAACCGGTCAATTTCGCAATTCACAATCCCATTTATTAATCCACCTCAATATAACATAACAAATTGTTCTTTCCGGGAAATTAGTTTTACACACTAATTAATATTTTAATAATTGCACGAATTAAATATTAAATAGTGTTTTATAAATATAGGACTCAGAATAATCATCACGGTCCACCGTCTACTCGTAAAAATTTATCGCGGACGGCGGCAAAATTCATTGGTGCTCAATAAATTTGGGTGTCCAAATGAAATTCACCGATAAGTTAAAATAAATTTCCGCGCGCAACAGATTTATTTCACGAATTAATTCTCAAATATTTCTTTCTGCAGGAACAATTAAAATTGAATTAACTAACAGAAACCACGCACGCACGCGCATGTGTGTGCCACCTCGCCGGTAATGAATCCGGCGGCGGCCGAAAAACAGAGATCAGGCAGCATCACCAAGATAAAGCAACATCAGAAGAATTATAGAAGCATAAAAGTACAGTAACCAGGACTAAGACATGCAACACAACAATATATACATACGATATATATACATGTACATGCCCAAATTACAACAGTTACCGGAAGAAAGAAAACGGTAACCAAGAAACTGAGAACAACAGGACCCCAGCGGCAAGAATCACCGAGAGGGAGGGACAGAAACACAGGGAGGCAAGAGGAGATAGAGAGATGTAGATAATCGCAAGAGAAGTCAGAGAGGGAGTGAAAAGAGATTACTGAGATTGAGCCGAGAGAGATACAGGGATAAGGAGTGTTGTATCTATTTTTATTAATATTATTTTTAATAATTCTGCTGCTTACATGTGCCCGGGAAGGTTGTAAAAATTAAACACGTAGCAAAGCTAATTGGTATAATCCTCTTGTTGCCCCGTTCTGATCCGCCTTTTCAAATTTAACGCATAAACGCACGATTCAATAAAACCCGAAAAATTACAAAAATAGTTTTAAAATATTCCAAATATCCCGAAGTTTATAAAAACATAAATTTTGTAATTTTAAAATAATTTCTAAAATGCAATTTATACCCGCTTTTATCAATTAAACGAATCAACGTGCGGATGAAATTAATCTCAAAAATTCCCAAAATAATTTTAAAATTCTTGGATTATCCCCTACTTAAATAAATATGAGTTTCATAATTTTTTAAGAATTCTGGAATTAAATACGGATTTCACAAATAAATGCAATCATAAAATCATTCATGGCAAAATAATTGATGAAATATTGATTTCTAAATTTTATAAAATTCCAAAAATAATTATTGATATTATAAAATCATAAAACTAATTTTAGAGACAATCCATATATTTATGAATTTAAAACTGTAATAAAATCACCTTTAAAAATGAAACAAAATAATATAACTCAATATTTAACTACATATTCCAATCCTTTACACCAATAAGTCACTGACAATAGTATATATCAACACACTGCTGCCAGAACCAAGACACATATTTTATTTATTTATTTATTCAATTATTGCACTTTAAATTAATAGAAAATGTACGAGTCGTTATAACAGCGGTTTAAAAAGCCACAAATGTTAAAAGTACTTTTAACATCGGTCGTGTTTTAGACGATGTTAAAGCCTTTTTAGATATCAGTTTTAATTGTAACCGTTGTCTAATCTGTATTTATTAAAAAATAAAAAAAATGGTTGTTACTACATAGATACTCTTCCCCGCTTTTATTCCACCAAATTTCATTTCCCCCTTAACCAAAATTCCAATTCCCCCACTTTCACAATTCACTTCCCCTCTTTCCCCCCTTTCACCCTCGACCACCACTTTCTCCACCCTCTCTCTCACTCTCCACACTCTCTCTCACTCACTGTCTCTCGCTCCCTCACTATGTCTCTCTCCCTCACTGTCTCTGTTAGGACGAAAACACGCGCTAATAATACACGCAAGTATACGCGTTCGAAAGTAATATAGAATTAATTCTAGTTCGTTCCCATAAAGACTCTTTTGGTTAACTTAAGATTTATGCGCTTATGCAACAACGATATGATTATTATTCAATGCTAAGACGAATAAAAATTTGGTGTTGTTTATAACTAAGGTATTAACTAACATGCAATAACTAAGAGAGTAAAGAGTTCATTTATTATATGAGACAAACAAGGGATTCTAACTTCATTAAATATTTCATTCAAAGTCTTCTTATTCTTAACCTTAGCATGCAATGGTAATGACAACTAATCAGATAACACGAAACTAGTAAATGCCAACTTTCATTGTACGAATACCCTATTACCAGACATGCACAAATGAAATAGAAGCTGAATAGATACCAAGTATGTTGAGACCCTATATGTCTATAGAATTTAACAACACAAAGGTTTAATGCGCAAGTTATCTATCTTGATTACATAGGGCAAGTAAGACGGTTAAAATTACCTACGAATTATGCATAACAAATACATGAACCTATGCTAGCATGACAAGTTCTAAACCTTTAAATTCATTGTCGCTTCATTAGAGATTAACACGCTAACTTATATGTTCGCGACACACATAAGACGAATAAGCACAACCAATACTAGGATATCATACAATCACCTCACACTAAGATATCAAAATAAGATTAACTAGTGAAATCCATAAATAAATCCGTTAGAACCCCACAATAACGATTAGTTCATAACCGAACTCATCATAACCGTGGGTTCCGATGAAAGCATGGTATAATAAACTAGGTCTTTATGAAAATGAATAATAAACAAAGTACGTAAACTAGAGTATAGGTTCAACAAACAAGAAACGAGCACCCAAGATTACAACTTAGAACAAAGAATCACAAGAATAAACTAGATCTTCTTCACCTTTGTTGAATTGTGCTATAGGTCTTCTCATTGTCTTCTCGTTAAGCTCTGTTGTGAGAAACGTCTTTTAATTGTCCTTCAATAGCAGCCCAATTGATCCAAAATAGGAATCTGGATTCCCGACCTGGCGCGGTCGTGCACTTCACCAGCGCGGGCGCGCTGACATTCTGTTTCTCTGGCGCGGCCGCGCGCTAGCACAGCGCGGTCGCACCTTCCTTTTGGAAAAACTAAAAATGCTTTATTTTATTGCTGGTTCTTGATGGCCTTTGCACGAGCGATCTTCATGACATCTTCCTAACACCATTTTAGCATCAAAGTAATGCTAAATCACCTTGATCTTTTATTTATGCCTGTAAATGCAAAACACTACAAAAACACATAAAAATATAAATAACTTGAGTACAAAACATCCATTCAAAGCTTTACGAAGCGTTATAAGCGTTATAAGTGGATATAAATTCCACTTAACAGGCTCTCCCTCCCTCTTCAAAGTTTGACCCTAATTATAATTACTATCTCAATTACTGTGTAAAAATAGAGCAATATTGTTTCAACCCATCTTCAGAATCAAGGTTTGCTTTTGATTAACACTTCTTTAATTACTGTGTGTTACTTGTTCATATTAGGTTTAATTTTTTGGTTTTTAACTCTTCTTTTTTCCGCAGATCTGGAAGTTCTTTAATTGGGGAGTTCGTTTATGTTATTAAGGTATATTATTTCAATATTTTTTGGATTGCATGTACAATTTTAGAGTTTTTCTGAATTTTAGAATTTTACACAAATGTTTAATTTTTTTTAACTTTTTATGTGCAAGCATTGTTTTAAATTTACAGAATTGTTTTACACAAGTTCAAAGAACATTGAAATGAAAGTGATCAACCTAAACATTGAAAGGTATATTTCATTTGTTTATAGAACATTAAAAGGCATTCTCTATATGTAAATGAAACCAAATGGTGACCCAAAGTGCTTAAGGGATTTGTGTTTCTCTGTACCATGTGGTATGCGTGGAATGGGTTAATTAATAATATCATAGACTCACTTATTGCGATGCAAAAGGTCCTGCCTTACCCCTACTTTACTTTGTTTCCATTTTCTTTCAACTTGATGCAACCAATTATAGTAGTGCCTTCATTTGTATTATTTATTTTCTATGCAATAATATTGTAGTTTTGATTTTTGGTGCATATCTATAAAATCAAATGCTTTTTTAACCAAAATATTTTTATTGAGTGCATTGGCTGACTTTTTCTATACCTTTTACGTTATATTACATAAACAGAAGAGGTCGGGCTGGAGGTTACAAAGAGCTTGATGAAGAAGAATTAGAGGAAACTAGAAGGCGTAGGCGGGAAGCTAAAAAAGTAAGATTTACTTAAAGTACGAATGGTCCTGGTTGTACTCTTATTTCCATTTAACACATGTTTTCCAATTTTAGGATGATGGCGAAATGTATGATGAGTTTGCAATATAAAGAAGATGTATCGTGTCAAAATGTAGCAAGCTGAAACTAGTCAGGTGCTCCCCGGTACTGGACGTGCAGGATGGGAGGTCGAGGAACTAGTTAACCTTTGAACAGTCAGCGACCCTAGTCGAGAATAGAGCTTCTTGACCGTTTGTGAATTTGTAACTTGCTTATTTTTGGAGATGTGAATCTATGTATTTGTTACTGCATAACATATTACAGGTTACCCTTTATGTATTAGCATTACAGTTCACTTATTTTTTTTGGGGGGGGGCATTACAGTTCGCTTTCTTTTTGGGGGGGAGTTATAATTTGCATTTTAATTTTAAACATAAAATAAATGTTTGAGTTACGGTATATGTAACAGAATAGTTGCAAACGTGCCTTATTTGGTTTTGGATTTTATAGAAACCAAGTATGTTTATGCATGACTGATCTTGTATTTATTGCTCTAATTATTACTTTATACTTCTTTATTTGGTTTGGACTGATCTCTTCTGTCCAGTTCTTCCCTCTCTTTTTCTGTAAAAAAAGATATTAACATTTGTATTACAAGTAGGTATGTACCTCTTCTATTTTAGGCCATATTGCTCCGATGAAGCTTGTATGCATAATGAGCCTTATGTACTGTTATTTTGTAATTATAGTAAAGATTATGTTATTTACTGATTGTGTAATGAAGAATATGATATCTTTCCTTTTATCTTATACTTTTTGTACTTCCATTTTATAGTTAAATAATGTTTTAATCATTTTCTGTTTGTAAGGTTTTGGTGCACGGATCAGCAGAGGCCACAGAGCATCTAAAGCAGTACTGTTTGAAACATGTCTGCCTTTTGTATATTCTCCAAAGATCGATTAAACAATTGATGTCACATATGATCAATGTGCATATAAGGTATGAAAAGAACAACCTGTCTGCAAAACATTTACCTAGTACCTGGATAAATTTGTAACTGTTGGTCTGATGTATAGGTTCAACTTTCTGAAAAATTAATGAGCAACGTGCATATTAAGAAGATGAGTTTCTGCATATATTGGTTGGGATCTATTTTAGCTTTGTGTTTATGCTGACTTTACAAACTACAAATAATTGATGACTCGATAAATTGCAGCAATGATCATATAACATTGAGCTGATATGCCTTGTGTTTCTTATTATTGATATCTTGTTTCTCGAGTTAATGTGTGATGTACTAAGTTTGAAAGGATGATTCTATACATTTTTTTTCTTTTCTCTTCTTATAAACTTTGTTCTCATGATAGAGAGACACATTGTGTTTCTTTTACATAATTATGGTAAAAATGCGAACACTACAATTATAATAATTTTATAGTGGACTTAGAAGTATATGGTATACCATAATTTTAGTACAAAATTGATTTAGAGTTTCGCGCCTCAAAAATATATAAAGAATCCTACTGCCCTGACACTTGTCGTTGTTAGGCTGCTTAATTGTCAACCCAGCTCTTAGGTGGTAGGCTCTTATGTGATGAGTTTTTAATTTATATTGGCTTCCAGGATCTTCCTAGTGCAGTTAATGATGCTGCAATCACGGAAGCACTAGAGTTGCACAAAATTAAAAATCGCCAATGGTCTATTTTCAAAATATCTGCCTTATTATAATGTTAGAAAGATTATTACAAAGAAATTTTTTTAATCTTTTTTATACACAGGATGAGTAACACTCTAAAGTATGGATGTGGTTAAATCTTGGATGAAACAAGAACTCGAAGTTTCTTTTGCTTGGAGAAAGTGATGCTACTATTTGTGTTTCAATTTTATGGCAGTACCTTCCTGTCATTCTATGTTTTAAGTGTGAGATTGTTGTGAGATTATTATGAAAGTGTGTCAATGTATTGCTTCTCTATTAAAGGTACTCATGTTGCATCTCGAGGAGGGGTTCAAAGAGAGAAGAGGCATGATCCTTAGACAAGAACTACATGCAGAAGTAGGTTGGCTCAGTGACATATTCCATATGAATGGATGAATTAGTTGATAATGTATTTGTATTGATATTGTTGTAGTTTTAGTATTGGATGGTTAAATTATGTAATTAGTTTCGATATTGGATGATTAGATTGGAATATTTAGTTAGTTTTGATATCAGATGAATTGGACAATGTAGTTGGCCGCTTGAAAGCATGTTTGGTTTTGATATATTGATTTTGGTATACCGGTTATTTGGTTTGTCATATATGCTTTTTAGTATTTGAATTTTCATATTTGTGGGTCATATATACAAGGAACTAATGTCTTTTTCAAAGATACAACATCGGCTTGATTTAAGATAATAGATGTTAAATTACATCTTCAACAACAATTCAAAAATTATTCCAAATACATGCTTACATAACTGATGTCTAATATTATTGTTAACATCATTTCAGATAATAACCAATTTCAAAAGTATTTATTTATAACGGCCTTATTTGTATAAATGTTGTCTTTGTCTTTTTTTCCCTTGTGTGTCGAATGGTTAAATTGATAAAAATTACAAAATAAACTAATATTGAACTCATGATCATGTGTTAAAATGTAAGATATTAGAAAAAAGACATCAGTTCCAAAGTTAAAACTGTTTTCTAGGTGAATCTTAAACATCGGTTGTGAACCGATGTCTAAAAAGCTGGACCTTTCTCTACACATTCAAAGACATTGCTTTTAAAATTTTTTAACATCGGTTCCTGATCGTTGTCTATTGCTCTGTTTCTTGTAGTGCTGATATACCTATCTCGATATTGTGATTGATATTGGAAAATGTTTATAAATGTGCTGTTAAAATTTTGTGATAAAGGATTGTTTTAAAAGATATAAGTATAAATGGATTCAAAAACTGGATAAAAGGGATCAGATATTGAAGTTGCATAAGAGGCCCGTTATTCGGTAACGGCCCAGCGTGGAAGCGTAAGAGGCTAAGTCGGTTGTGCACACTATCTGAACCGATTAGTCCAGTGTAATAGGGACCTATCTAGTCTTTAAGTTCCGGAACACATATTCTGGATGGCCGTCTAGAGCCGTCCGGTGTTGATAGATGTAACAACCCAAATCTGGGGTCAAGATTTGGTGTCACGAAACAATCTTTACATAAAATAAAATAATAAACAAATAACCCCTTGAATCCGGATCGTTTACAGGTTATGGTATTAAACAAGAATCTAACCTTCTACAACTCACAACAATTACAATACAAGTTTAAATACCTTTATGCTAATGCTCTTGCCTTATTTTTCTAACATCTTCGTCCTTTCGCAGCGGAGACCTCTCTAACTTTTGCTGTCTAACGAAAGCTATTCACTTTTATATTTTTCTGCTTCTGAAAGAAATAAGAGTTTACAAAGCAAGAGTGAGCCAAAAATGCCCAACAAGTATATAATTTTGAGTTCCAAATATTAATAAAAAAGGAAAATTCCCGGGCAAAATCTCTTAACAATTTTAAACAGTTTTATTTATTCGAGGGAGTTGAGCGACTAAACCTTGGTTGTTACTAGCCCTCAGGTATAAATCCAAAAGTGACAAGCAATTCCCAGATTCATTTTTTGAATCAGGGTTTTGTCCTATTTTTGGAATCATAAAACTTTTGAGAGTGAATGCCGTTAATGGTAATCAACAACAAATTAGAATGGACACTAGTTCACACTTATACCCTGCTCATCAGTCAGGATACAGTGTAGATCTATACTCAACCATATAGATCCATTTAGGTACCTAGGCTGTATCGCCCAAGGGTCCGGTCCATCCCCAGCCCATAGGATCCAGCTCATCACTGGCCCTTACAGTAAACATCCAGCCCGTAGAGTGTTTTGATGTCAAATCATTTTGAATTCAAAACATCCCAATTCAGGGTTCGCAAATAACCCGAAAGAATGGGTATTTGCTCAAGAGAGCAATCGGATTATAGGAGCAATCGGATTATAGGAACAATAATGAAAAGAACATATATAATCAGAGTAATTGCAGCGAAATGTAAAACATTTAACTATTCTGAACTTAGAATAGGAACGAAGAAATAATTGCAGTATTTTAAAAGAAAAATCAGGAATACTTGCCTCAATAAGCTTTAATCGCTATTACTAGTTGACTTTGGTTCGACTTGAACGTTCGGCTTTATCGTCAAACTATTATCCCATTGTGGATACGATCCTAACACACATGCCCTTCGATTGGAACTTCGTTAATCTCGATGTCTAATCATTAGATCATTCCTAGTCCAACGTCAATTCTCGGGTCCTCCGACTAGGACCTACAGGGTTAAAATATCCTAATTCAAATAATCGCTTAAGCTTAACATCAAATCGCTATCAGTTCTACCCATACGATTTCATAACCCAACTCGTATTTATATGTATTATTAAAATAAACATAGCAATTAGGGTTCACATCTTCAAAACTCTGTACGGTATTTATTTTCGGAAAGTATGTATACTCATTGCTTTGATAAAATAGGGTAATCGGTTATTTATAAAATATTTTATCACGACTCGTAATTTGGTTCTTATAATATAATTATATATAGTTGTTCGACGTCTCCGATAATTATAGGTTACGTTCCTGTATTTTCAGAATTATTTTCCCAAAAATCGAGCAGCGTTTCCTTGTTTATCGGCCTACCCGTCGAAATAATTCAACGTCAACAAGTCATCAATTAATCCAATTTCACAACTATAATCCCAATATTCAAGAATCCCAATCACCAACATGAATTCAATTATTAATTATTATTATTCGTTTTTATTTCGAAATTTATTTTACAACTAATTTTATTTATTTATAATTTAGGACTGAGAATTAATTCATCACGGTCCACCGTCAGCTCATCTAAATTCATCGCTGGCGGCAGCAAAATTTGTCGGTGCCCGAACAATTTCTAAACAAATTTCACCGATACATTTTTAGTACAATAAAAATTTAGAAATTCGAAATTCACTGGGGTTCTTCGAATCACAGGACAATTCGAACCAAAAAATAAGGCTCGAATTAATCATTACAAGCACAACCGAAACAAACAGCAGCAACCGGAAAAAGAAGCCGGAAGTTAGAAACGGAAAAGAACACAGAAGAAAACACAGCTACACGCGCACACGCGGAGCTGGAAACTCCGGCCGCCTAGCCGGAAGAAGACCGGCGGCAACCGGAAAAATGTGCGGCGTACACACACGCTTCGCACACACACACATACAGAATTATATACACACAATAGACACACATATAAATTAACATAGAGGCTATACCGGAGTTTCGCCGGGAACAACCAGAATAAGGGCGGTGATGGGGAAGTACCAGAGGCGGAAATCGAAGAAAAGAAACATGGGGATGAGAGGAAGGAGAAGAGAAACGAGGAGAGAGACTTCAGATGAGAGATTATACAGAGAGATTAACAGGGGAGAGAGAGAGACGAGAGATTGAGGATGAGGTCGAGGAAAGGCGGTGGGGGTGCAGGGATGAATTTAGGGGTTTTTATTTCTTTCTTTTTTCGTTAATATCCTGATTTGCACCGTAATTATCGACTTCAACAAATAATTTATGGGTAACAACCATCCGAAAATTTATCAGAACAAATTTAAAATTCCCAAGATAATTAAAACTAATTATCATAAAAAATTATAATTTTAAAATTATTTTTGAAACGCGCATCCGACCCGTATTTTACGATTTTAACGAATACACGTGCGGTTAAATGAAAGCGAGAAAATTTTCGAAATAATTTTAAAATTCTTGAAATATTCCAAACTTAATAAAATAAAATTTTCATAATTTTTGAAAAATTCTGGAATTAAATATTGATTTTACCATTTAATGAATTCAAAAAATTATTTAAAGATAAATAATCAACGAAATATTGATTTCTAAATTTTATAAACTCCTAAAAATAATAGGTGAAATTATAAAGCAACAAAATAATTTTAGAGATAATTTTAGCATTTATAAGAATAAATATTCAATAAAATTATTTTAAAACAAAATCATGCCATATCGTTCAATAATTAATTATACAAATAAGTTTTGTATCTAACAATTACCCAAAATTAACAATATAGTAACACACAGCTAACAGACCCATCACATATTTCATTTATTAATAATTCGATAATTACATTTATAGATCGGATCTGAAAATAGGTTACTTAGCCACTAAGTAACTAAAAAGACGATACGATTTTAATACCAGAATTGGATAATTATCAAAACGGAACTTCCTATAAAACATTTTATACGAAAACAAGGTAATAACATCTCGCCTTTTGAGGATACGAATATTTATCGGACTATAAATCGAAAATTTCACACCGGGACTCGTACAGGTCAAACCGTACCCCTGGATCGAAAAAGTCAAAACACAAAAAGTGTTCAGAATTATCAGATTGGGTTAGGAAGGAGTTTTCGAAAGAGTTCGAGTTGTAAAATTGCAAAAACGGTTTAAGTGGAATGATTTCTGATTCTAAAAAGTAATTTTATAATTATGTAAAAATAATCATTATTAATTTTTATAAATTCTTATAAAATCATACAGCAATCCAAAAATTACCAGAAAATACCAAAATTATCTACATTTAATTCTAGATAATTAAAAATTAAAATATCTAAATTTTATCAGAAATAAACATCCAAATATTAATATCAATCATCAAATAATCCACCAAAATTCACATAAAATCACATAATAAATATTTATTGATAAAAATAATTACGTAATATTTATTAGACGTTACATTCTTCCCCCATAAAAGGATTCTGTCCTTAGAATCATGCTAAGGAACATACCATGCTATTTTTCGAGTATCTTACTTAAAATTTCTCGGAACTCATCACTTTAATCACCATTCAACGGTCCCCTACCGTTATCAAATTTATCAATTGCTCATTCAACCCCTAACTCAATCTTTACTTCATACATTTGGATCTAAATCATTCTTCAGGGTCATACACACATGAAGTCTTATGAACTCGTTATACCTGCGACAACAAAACCAACTCATTCACAATCATTCTATCTATCTTATTATTTCAAAGGACTAACTTAATTTACACTAACCTTCTTTTCTTTCCAATTCTAATAGTTCGTGTTCATGAACTTCCTATTTTCACTGACTGTTCTACTTTACTTTTCATGTCCCCCTCTGTTCGGGTAGTCTGGCCTATGATCATTTTCTAATCATATTTGAGAATCTTTAATCGATCTCTCGTACTTTCCATTCATTTGTCTCCGATATACCGAGCTCATGGCATCTTCTGCTTCGAAATTTCCCATATCCATTCAAAAACTAAAAATTAAAGGAAAATCTCGGCAATTGCATCTAACTCACCACTTTGTAGCATACTTTTATTTCTTTTCAATCACTATCAAGTAGATTCATCGAGCGAGAAATATATTAATTTGGAACGGAATGAATCATAACTTTATTCACAACCCGGTCTCTTGGTACTAATACTCATTTTGTTGTCATATCAAATTAGATATTGAAGGGTTTTTAGCACATAAACGCAACAAAAACGTAAATTTAAATCTAAAAAAAAACGAAACCCTCCACAGGATCCATGCGAAAAATAATATTTAATTCGTAGTTCAGTATGTTTACCTTAAGAAGCTTTACGTTAATGGAAAGATAGAGGTCTTTAATGGCGATCCAAAAATGATGAACGGAGATCCTTAGCAGCTGCTCCTCAAGTGTGAAGCACTCCACCGGTATCCACCAAGAAAACAATGTAATGAAGGAGGAGGAGATGGAGAGAATTAGGGTTTTGTAAATCTTTTTGGTTGAGGAAAAATAGGGTTTATAATAGTATATTTATAGGCAAAAATTTTAGCTAAAAATTTTCCCATAAAATATTATTATTATTAACCCTTTATTATTCTAACTAATAATTAAAACACCTTTTAATTATAAATCATTTTTCTAAACTCTTTAGAAATAATTCTCTCTCTTGATTTAATTTCCAAAAATTAAATTCTTAATTAATAATATTAATCACTTTTTCTTAATTAATTTATAATCAATTAAATCTCATTTAATCAATTATTAAATTTGCTAATTAATTATTTATTTCATAAATAAATAATTATCAGCCATTATTAATTAATTTCTCCACCATTAAATCATTCTCTTTTATGGTGTGACCCTGTAGGTTCAATATTAAGCCGGTAGTAGAAATAAATAATAATAAAACTATTTTCTTATTATTTATATAAATTCTCTAATTCATTAAATATGATTAATTAATTAATCATATTTATTCTACATCGTGAGAGATACTTCTCAGCATATCGTGACTATTCGGATAATACGAATTCACTGCTTAGAATACCAAGAACCTATTCAGTGAGTAGTTACCGTACAATTAATTCCTTCTACCCTGCAATGTCATGATTAAATACAAGGCATGGAACTTGTGTCAAGCCTATCTTATTTAATCACTTGCTTTCCCATTCACTATGCTTAGTTCTATTTAATGTAAATTAGAAACTCCTTTCTAATTTCATTCACTCTGGCCAGAGATTCCTGAACTAACATAAGTGGATCAGCATTGAACATTCTCTTCCTACACTGGAAGGGATAGATCCTTTATTGATCATACACTATCTTCGTGTACAAATTCCTATACCCAGTAGAGCCCTTATAATTGTCCCTTGAGACTAAGAACTAAATCAAAGCATAGTTCAGTGTACACAAGATGACTATGATGACCTCAAGTCTAAGGATACTTGTACAACTATCACTATGTGAACAACTGCTGACACGTGAGTGAACTCCATCAGTTGTTCAGCTGTGTGAGTCATGTTCAGTGAACTTATTCTATAATAAGCACCTACATACTAGCTATAGTGTCACCACACAAATGTCTATGAGAACAAACATTCTTTATAATGAAGCAAGCATAGTATGTACCAATCTTTGCGGATTATTAATTACCAGTTAGTAATCCTACGACCAGGAACTATTTAGGTTAGAGTTATCATCTTTTAGGTCTCATTATTATGATCTCATCACAATCCATAAAAAGCTTTACTCTAAACTGTGGTATATCTTATTTAAACATTTAAATAGATAGAGCCCGCAATAAAAACAAAACAAGTCTTTTATTAATATCAATGAAATCAAAACAGATTACATAAAAGTTATTCCTAAATCCTCATACATGATTGGACTTAGGACATATCTCTTTCAGATATCAATACGAACTTTGATGCTCACAACGTCCCATACTGAAGTCAACATCAATCATCTGTATTAATACCACCTTTGATACCCAACAACAAAGTAAGTATCAGTATAACCAAGAAGCCAGATCAAAACATGATCTTCAGTTTCTAACTTTTCAAATTCGTTTACTCATTCTCCATTGATCCTAATGATATTCACTCTTTATTTTCTACTCAAGACATCTGTCCTTAAATGGACCTATCCTGTTTGGTAGTTAACCACACAACTGGAGCTCATAATCAATTATAACCATACCTTTGAAGCTGAGAATGCAATTGCTACTTTCCAACCCTTCGCATGCATATTTTCCGGCGTTCAACTTGGTCTTCCTTAGTTCTTGAATTAGCGAGGATGTTATCAATAAATACAATTACACTATTTAAATACTCCTGGTACATTATGTTCATTTAATCTTCAGACTTACAATTTCTGATAATCGATACGTAACTTCATATCTCCATTCTTCTTTTTCCCATGACCTCTTTTGTGCATAGCACGAAACACTTTTATTTCATTATTCTTTCATTCCACACTCCTGAAGTTTCTTTAACTCGTTACTTCATCCCTATTGGGTCATATGATACAGGGCTTCTAACACCAGCTCCATTATGCGCAATAACCGACGGGAAATTTTTACTTCACTCCTCGAAGTAACCTTGATAAATCATTTGTTCGAACCTCCAGGACTTCACTTTAATCGAGGTAACCTTGATAAATCATTCGTTCGAACCTCTAGGACTTTACTTTAATCCTAAAGAATTCCGATATGAGATTCATTGTAACGATCTTCTCTAACAGTTCTCTACGATTACTATTGTTTAATCTTCCCAGTTTTTGTATTCTTTGAATGAAATTCTTATTTTCAATTATATGTGTTTCACTTCATTCTCCTATCAGTTCTGACACAACCGATGTCCGCAACTTGCATATATCCTGGATTATTTTATAAAAAATTTTATCATCCTTTTAATTCCACTTATTTTCTTCATTATTTCTCCATTCTCATTATTCATTATCTCTTTTAAACATAATGAATTTCTTTTTCTTAGTAATATTAATCTGTTCATTATTAGATAGGTTATTTCTGGAGTTCACACTGGAATGAAGGCTTTTATTTATAATATTTAAATCTTTACTAACAGAATTATCGAAATTCATCGGTAGCTATTATCTTAGCCTTGCTTAACTCATCACGAATCGCGTATTTGACTATCCCTCATTGGTCAACATCCCTTTTCCTTAAGTTCACATGCGGACTTCATCAGTTTCTGTCTTACATTGGATGCCTGGATTTGCGAGCTTTCCGCTATTTTATGGTAACTTTCATTCAATCGCTATTCGAAATGAGTATATATTCAAGTCCTTCCTGTAACGTCATTACAGATGATAACAGCTCTTTGTTTTGTTTTACACCTTCAGTTCTTGAAAATATTCTTCTCACTAGCAGAAACCAGTAACTTTATGTTCCTTTTGTTTATTCAAAAGGCGTATTCATCTAGATAAAATCTCGCGCAGGCTTGCAGTAACATCACACTACTTTTACTAAATTTTCACTTCTGCTGATGCCATTACTTCCTCCAAATTGCTAATTGCTTTGATTTCGGAACTGAAAATCATGTCAGAGTTTGACTTAATCTAATTGGAATTGATATCCATTTAACTTTTCACTTCTGCTGATGCCATTACTTCCTCCAAATTGCTAATTGCTTTGATTTCGGAACTGAAAATCATGTCAGAGTTTGACTTAATCTAATTTGAATTGATATCCATTTAACTGATCATTGGTTTGTAAAGTTGATCTATTAACTCTTTTAATTGACCAATTAAACCAAGTGAATACTAGCTAAATAAAATCAAAGACCAATTACATAGAGACGATTTGGTCATAACATTCTTTCTCAAAAACCAAGATCGCAATCATTTGGAGTACTGACGAGAACGACAATATACTTCTTATCCTTAAATATAGGGTAATTTCTGAAAATTTGGGCAACACGTCCCCTATACCATCGACTACCAGTAGGACCCAAGCCGACACCATCAATCAACCAAATCGTCCACAATAATATCCGTCCACTTCCATCAACCGAATTCATCCATTCACCATACTTTTCTCAGTTCTTTCAGACTATTACAAATTGTTATTAATGAACTTAAAATTTATCTCGTTGTTTTTCAAAGATTTTATTTCACGATTCTTTTAACTTATTTCTTGTCATTACTAATTGTGTATAGTCACCTTTAAGAATTATGCCGCATCCTTCAAATAATTACATCAATCCTCTATCTTTGACGTTACACACTCAATTTCATTAACTAATCTATTATCTTTTGATAACTATGCAGGGTTTCCATTATTATCATCGCAATCTGGTGGAAACTCAATTGCCAGATCATTATTATTATTATTATTTTTAAAAGGTTTCACAGTCGAATCATCATTGCTTCATCTCTACTTTTTGTTTTCGTATCGAGTTTTCATCGTTGGCCCTTTTTATGGGTATTAAATTTGCCATCACTCATTTACTTAAGTTAGAGAACTTCACAATTTCTTGAAGAACATGTTCAAAATTTGGTCGCAATTAAGATTTCTTCTATCTTAATTCTTCACGAGACATATCTTCCCGCGACAAAGGAATGCTTCACGTATTAATTGCCTGTCTGAGTCATTGTTCAGAATTCCCTTGATCTTCAATTGTCATCCTGACACTCGTTCACTTTGTCTGATTTACACAGCTTTACTTCTTTATTTTATAACTAATTCATTTGTTATGGTTCGCTAACCATTCATCTCTCGTCGAAATCTCCTAATTTATAGTGCATCAAGTTAACGTATTCTACCGTACTGACGAGACCCTCATAACAAGAACAAATGGCTGACTTGGTGTCTTCACCACATCCACGTTGTTGGTGTATCCATTTTTTTCTTGCTCGCAGTTGTCCACCATTTATCGGCTTGCATTCGTATCTATATTCGACATGTAATTCTATCTGCTACGCGGAGCAATTTTATTTCTTTTGAAATCGTCAAAGAACAGACTCTACGCAAGAAGAGAGTTTATGAAAATGATTTTTATTGAAAAAATGAATAAGGAATAACGATGCAACAAACAGTTGGAATAATCTGTAAATCAATAAATTGAAGGAAGAAGAATGAGTGAAGATTTAGATGTGAATGAGACAACCATATTCGTACTCAAGATGGCCAGTCTTTCATACTATATGGCATACATCACATGATTTGGTGGCGTCCCACCCGACTCTTCGTCATTTCGATAAAGCGTCATATCACAACACTGTTTGTCTCAATTAGGAATCAAGAATTTGAGAAGAGAAATAATTTGGAAGGAGTACAATAAATTTTCTTTCATTTTCGCCTCATATGATTTATCAACAGGAGAAGCTCATACGTATTCAAGAATCAAGAAGAACATATGTTATCGTATGAGGAGAAAGAATATCAGTGTTGATCACTTTCCACGCTTTACCTATGTATGCCTTCAGGATCATTCGAATACAGGTTCACAGTTCAAGTCACATCATTGCTTCGGAATGTAGTCTGGAAATGACTTCACATCAAATATTTTAATAATTCGACCATACGCGTATCCTTACGAAATTTATAACTATTACTTCCGACTTCATCTATGCCGCGTAGAATAACAATCGATCCCGCAACGTCTCAACTTCGTCGATAGAAACATTATTATTCTCCAATCATCTGGAAGATTCTTTGATTTCCTTTCATCACCCTCTAACCGCTCGAATCACGAATCTTATTAAATTTTAATAATTTCATGAATTAGGTAAATAATATTTTAACATGTTGATTCAATTATTGATATTATTAAACAAAATTTATGCTCGTCTTTCACGGAAACTTTAAACTTTCTTCTTACTAGTGGGTCTACTTGGTCCTCCAAATTAACAATACTGAGTCTAATTCCATTCTTCTTTTTAGGTCATTTCCTATTTATAATAACAAGAACTTAAATAGTAATTCAACAACCAAATTGTAAAACTCTTTTTATACAAAAATCTTCTCAAAGTTGATCAAGAAAAAAAAATCCGAAATCTCATTTTAAAGTTTTGGAAATCAAATATTTGGTCGTCATTACTATATAAGTTACTTGCTATATTTTTTTTTGATTTACTAATGAGATATTTAATTAAAAGAATTCCCATATACGGGTTTCTCCACCTTGGTACATCTTCTACTTTTCCTTGGATTCTGCTCGCACTTATTAGTCGACGAAACTTCATTTACCATTGTCTTCCATTTTCTTTCATATTCTTGTCGTCGTCCTTGACGTTATGCTTACAACCATGCATGCGATTCAACATTCTGTTTTTAGATAGGGTCGCACCTTATTCTTACCTATACCTAGGAAGGTAGATATCATCCCTCGCGCAGCTCCCGATAAGTGATAAGAATCTTCTCGCAATGGTGGTGCCTCTGAAATGTGCAATGTTGGTTCTTCATCAGCTTCTCTCAACGTTGGTCATGACCGTTGTCTATTGCTCTGTTTCTTGTAGTGCTGATATACCTATCTCGATATTGTGATTGATATTGGAAAATGTTTATAAATGTGCTGTTAAAATTTTGTGATAAAGGATTGTTTTAAAAGATATAAGTATAAATGGATTCAAAAACTGGATAAAAGGGATCAGATATTGGAGTTGCATAAGAGGCCCGTTATTTGGTAACGGCCCAGCGTGGAAGCGTAAGAGGCTAAGTCGGTTGTGCACACTATCTGAACCGATTAGTCCAGTGTAATAGGGACCTAGCTAGTCTTTAAGTTCCGGAACACCTATTCTGGATGGCCGTCTAGAGCCGTCCGGTGTTGATAGATGTAACAACCGAAATCCGGGGTCAAGATTTGGTGTCACGAAACAATATTTAGATAAAATAAAATAATAAACAAATAACCCCTTGAATCCGGATCGTTTACAGGTTATGGTATGAAACAAGAAGCTAACCTTCTACAACTCACAACAATTACAATACAAGTTTAAATACCTTTATGCTAATGCTATTGCCTTATTTTTCTAACATCTTCGTCCTTTCGCAGCGGAGACCTATCTAACTTCTGCTGTCTAACGAAAGCTATTCACTTTTATCTTTTTCTGCTTCTGAAAGAAATAAGAGTTTACAAAGCAAGAGTGAGCCAAAAATGCCCAGCAAGTATATAATTTTGAGTTCCAAATATTAATAACAAAGGAAAATTCCTGGGCAAAATCTCAAAACAATTTTAAACAGTTTTATTTATTCGAGGGAGTTGAGCGACTAAACCTTGGCTGTTACCAGCCCTTAGGTATAAATCCAAAAGTGACAAGCAATTCCCAGATCCATTTCCCGAATCAGGGTTTTGTCCAGTTTTTAGAATCATAAAACTTTTGAGAGAGAATGCCGTTAATGGTAATCAACAACAAATTAGATTGGACACTACTTCGCACTTATACCCTGTTGATCAGTCAGGATACAGTGTAGATCTATACCAAACCGTATAGATCCATTCAGGTACCTAGGCTCTATCGCCCAAGGGTCCGGTCCATCCCCGACCCATAGGATCCAGCTCATCACTGGACCTTATAGTAAACATCCAGCCCGTAGAGTGTTTTGATGTCAAATCATTTTGAATTCAAAACATCCCAATTCAGGGTTTGCAATTAACCCGAAAGAATGGGTATTTGCTCAAGAGAGCAATCGGATTATAGGAACAATAATGAAAAGAACATATATAATCAGAGTAATTGCAGCGAAATGTAAAACATTTAACTATTCTGAACTTAGAATAGGAACGAAGAAATAATTGCAGTATTTTAAAAGAAAAATTAGGAATACTTGCCTCAATAAGCTTTAATCGCTATTACTAGTTGACTTTGGTTCGACTTGAACGTTCGGCTTTATCGTCAAACTATTATCCCATTATGGATATGATCCCAACACTTAGGCCCTGTTAGGTCACACATACACTGTTGAAGGGGGTTGAATACAGTGTTTAGCACAATCAAATCGAATATAAGAACTTAAGTAACAGAAAATAGATTTTATTCAACACAATAAACTCTGTTACAAATTGGAACTGTCCTCTCTCAGTGATGAACAAATTATCCCGAGAGCTGCTAGAGTTACAAAGAATAATAACTTCGATAATTAATCCAATTTCACAACTACAATCCCAATATTCAAGAATCCCAATCACCAACACGAATTCAATTATTAATTATTATTATTAATTTTTATTTCGAAATTTATTTTACAACTAATTTTATTTATTTATAATTTAGGACAGAATTAATTCATCACGGTCCACCGTTAGCTCATCTAAAGTCATCGCTGACGGCAGGAAAATTTGTCGGTGCCCGAACAATTCGGAGTTTCCAAACAAATTTCACCGATATTGTTATGGATTAAAACTACTATATATAATTGCTGTATTTAATACTAAGGAACGTGAGCTCCAAGGCTTGATTTGACTGCTCTTGTGTTTCGTGACTCAATCTGCCTTAACAAGATGCCTACGTACCTTGCTGATTGCCAAGGATCAAGTCAAAAAAACGTAGTTCTTGGTGATACTTGCCCTCGGGGCTATGGCGGCGAGGGCTACCAAGGACGTAGTGACTTTCATGTCCTCCAAGGACTAAGTCTAAAACGTAGTTCTGATTTGTGGGGTGAGACCCCTTATATAGATGTTGGTGGTCCTTGAATTGGACTTGGTATAGGAGACTTGGTGGACAAGCCTCTGAATTAGGATAGACTTAGGAGTCCTAGGAAGTAGGAAGCTGATTCCTTATCCTTTTAGGTCCCCTTGAGGCTAATCTCTAAGGATTTATATCCTTATCGGGACTCTTTTCAGCATCTGATTTCTCCCTTATTAATTAATTAATAATCAGGGCTTTTGGGCCTTTTTTATTCCACCAGGCCTGATCTGGTCCATCAGGCTTAACCTTTCTGGTCTGAATATCATATATCTTTTTATTGGGCCTAGCAGCCCACAGCTTGTACAATTAATGCAGTATTTAATTATACAATCATAATTTATTTATCCCTATCATTTGCCCCCAACTTTTGGGAAACATTGAATAGGTTTCGCAGAAGTTAAGTCCATTTGTTCCCTTACAGGGTTTCGTTTTTCCGTAAAGTGTGGAGCGACCTACACGTTTACAACGAATTTTTCCTTTTATTTAGGAATTATTTTGATTTCCAGGAATTTTTCCCTTATTTCCGGGATTTTTCCCTAATTTCTGGAATTTTCCCTAATTTTTCTGGGATTTTTCCTTATTTTCGTGGGATTTATCCTTAATTTCTGGATTTTTCCCTTAATTTCTGGGATTTATCCTTAATTTCTGGATTTTTCCCTTAATTTCTGGATTTTTCCCTTAATTTCTGGGATTTATCCTTAATTTCCTGGGATTTATCCTTAATTTCTGGATTTTTTCCCTAATTTCTGGGATTTTTCCCTAATTTTCTGGGATTTATCCTTAATTTCTGGATTTTTTCCCTAATTTCTGGGATTTTTCCCTAATTTTCTGGGATTTATCCTTAATTTTCTGGATTTTTCCCTAATATTCTGGGATTTATCCTTAATTTTCTGGATTTATTCCTTAATTTTCTGAAAATATTAACATTTTTCAGAAATTATTTAAGGAATTTCCTTATTATTATTATTATTATTTTTTTTTTTTTTGATTTTCCAGGATTTTTCTTCCTTCTCTCTTTTTTTTTTTTTTTATGCAGATTTCGACCAGGAATCCATTCGGCCAGGATCCTGGTCGAATTAACCTTCAGTATGCCCTGGTCGATTGAATTTCGAGCAGGTTCTATTCGATCAGGAATCCTGGTCGAATTTCGGCCAGGATTTTCACCCCTTCCTTCTTTTTTTTTTTTTTTTTTTTTTTTTTTGATTTTCCAGGATTTTTCTTCCTTCTCTCTTTTTTTTTTTTTTTTTATGCAGATTTCGACCAGGAATCCATTCGGCCAGGATCCTGGTCGAATTAACCTTCAGTATGCCCTGGTCGATTGAATTTCGAGCAGGTTCTATTCGATCAGGAATCCTGGTCGAATTTCGGCCAGGATTTTCACCCCTTCTTTTTTTTTTTTTTTACAATTTTCGACCAGAAATTTTTCGACCAGGATTTTTGTCCCTTTCGGTCAGGAGTCCTGCTTTTTGACCGAATTAACCTTCATTTGTTGCCCAGGTCGATGCAAATTCGGGCAGGGCTCATTCGACCAGGATTTTATTTGGTTTCCTGGTCGACAGGGTCAAAAACATTCTGCCATTCTTGATCGAATAAAACAGCTATTTTCCCTTTTTCGACCAGAAAATTTTTTGGTCAGGGTTTGAGGTCAGAATTCTTTGTTTTGACCGAATTAACCGCCTTTCTTGCCTTGGTCGAAGCTATTTCGAGCAGGATTGTTTCGACCAGGGTTTTCAGTTGATTTCTAGTCGAATGAGTCTCAATTCAGGTCGAATTAAGCTTATTTTTCAGCCCTGATCGACAAGATTTCGACCTCAGGAGTTTTGATCAGGATTCCTTTGTGTTTCCTGGTCGAATTGGTCTGTAATCTATTAATTTCTTGCATATTTCTATGATTTGGGCCCTTATCCTGGGCTGTATTCTTTTGAGCTCATTTTAACTGGGCTTATCCTCTTACTGGGCTTCATAGGCCTATTTCTTAAATCTGGGCCTTATTTGTCAACTAATTGGGCCCTCTTTCTGGGCTTTCTTGGACTGGGCCTCTATCATGCTTTAATTCCAAAGCCCGTTCAAACTTGGGTTGGGCTTGAACTCTTAAGCCTGACTTCCAGAATATTCTGGAATCTTCCATATCATTCCAGATTTTTCCATATTTTTCTAGACTTTTCTAAGACTTTTCTAAAATATTCTGGAACATTCCAGATCCTTCCCTTTTTGGGCCCATATGGGCTTTTTTGAGGCCCAAATCCCCTTCTTCTTGGCTATAAAGAGGTGGGATGAGAGTGTGATTCCTCACACCTCTCATTTCATTTCTTCAATCATCCAACAAATTTCTTCTCATCCTTCCTCCAACTTTCTAGCCTTTCCTCTCTCAAATCCCTCCTTTAGTTTTCCAACCTCTCCTTCAGGCTTCTTCTAGCTTTCTAATGGCTGACAAGAATTCCGAGAGGGCGGCAAAGATAGCCTCGGCTTCAAAACGAGGTAAGGATATCGATATTCGTTCTTCGTATATGTCTTTGATCGATATGATTAACACTAGGGGGGATGAATATCCTTCCACTGCACATCTCGACTCCTTTAATCACTGTAATACTTGGCATAACATAGATTTCAATAAACTAAATGCTCGTTATAACGTCCCTCCCCCCTTTAGACTAGTTCCAGTCTCTGGTGGTGACCGTACTTGCCACTGGAGGCCTGATACTCTCTTCATCTACACCGACGCCCTTAATGCTGGGCTTAGGTTCCCTTTCCATCCTTTTATCCCTCATCTTTTGGCTGACTTACAAATCAACCCGTGTCAGCTTCCTCCAAACGCCTGGAGGAATATTCTATGTTTTATGGTTTGTTGTCTTAGGGAGGGCTTTCCTCTTTCTGTAGCCGTTTTTAGGAAAGTCTTTCAATGTTACAATAGTTCTTCCAATATTTGTGGCTGGGTTTACGTCAAACAAAGGCCCAAAAGCAAACATATCTTTAATAGCGCCTCTATTCCTGATAATAATCCAAATTGGAGGAATAGTTTCGTTGGGTTACGTTGGGAGAATGGCGACTGGGGCACGCTCTTTCGATCTTCCTTCGGGAAGGTCAGTGATGGTAGCCTCAAATCCATTCACTTAACTCCTGAAGAAACTATCATTTACAATGGGCTCACTCAGGATGATGGCACCACCACCAGCTGGACTCTTTTAGAAGAGTTTTCCCTGATTCATGTGGGACTATCCTCTGTTTCTCAACAGGGTATTTCTCTTCCCTTCTCAATTTTTCTTTATTTCACGCATTATTAACATCACTTATTTTGTCTTTTGCTTTGTTTCAGCTGCTAAGGAGATTAACGAGGACAATGTCCCCTTGGTCGAGGAAACAGCTAGGATGAAGAAAGCTCGGTTAGCAGGCCTAGACACCCGAGGAAAGGCGACAGAGCCTATCTTCTTGAGAAAGCACAAGGAGCCTATGGGGGAGGCTTCAACTGAAGGAGCTGAGGGCCATAATGCTCCTATCACTGCTGCTGCCCCTGCTGCTGCTGCTACAGGCGCCTTTCAGCCTCTCTGGGGATTCCGCCGAGGGGATACCGTGGTTGGTTCCACGAAGCATGCTTGGGATTGGTCCTACCATAGCGTGACTCCAAAGGACTTTACTGATGTGGTGGCCACCCCTGACCTTGAGAGGATTAAGCTCATGGGAGCCCAATCTCTGGCTTCGGTATGCCTTCTCTTTTTCAAACTTATTTCTCGTTCTTGTAGCACTTTCTTGCCTTATACTTTGTTAATTGTTTTGTTTCAGTCTAACGCCTACTTTCAAGGCGCTGTGAGGCAAGCCGAATCATGGAAGCGGGCTTCTGATAAGGCCGATAATGCCCTCAGGAGGCAGCAGAAGAAGTATGCTACCCTGGAGAAGAAGCTCAAGCGCAAGGAGGAAGAACTCGGAGAGTCTAACGCCGAGCTGGTGGTACTCCGGGCGGATAAGGATAAGGCTATAGACAACTATCTGGACTCGGAGGAGTTTGCCCAATCTATGAGGATTAGGGATGATTCAGTCTTCCCCGAGTTTTTTAGGACTGGTTGGGACACGGCCCTTGGGACCGTGAACGAGGCTTGTCCTGATATTAACCCGGCGGACTACATCTGCCCTGATGACGAGGCTTTGCTACAGAGGTTTCGTACCCGAGTAGTTGTCTCGGACCATGTTCCTCAGGATCCACTTCTTCCTCCTCCCGAGTCTTCTTCCAGACCTGCTGAGGATGACAGCTCTTCCTCCTCCGAGACGACGGAGACATCTAGCGAGAGCGGAGAAGACGATGATATGGACGCCGAGGGCACCTCAGCTCCTTAGAGCTTTTTCAGCCTTGCATGGCTTGTCTTATTGTATTGACTTAATTGTATTCAAAACTTATTACCCTTTGGGGCTTATATTTTATATGTTGCTTTTCTTGCCTCTTTCTGTTTAATATGCATTTGAGCCTTAAACATCCTTGGATTGAAGTAATTTCAAACTCTTTAATATGAAGTCTGGTTTTTCAAAACCTTACATAGCATGGGTTCGACCCTAATCAATAATAACTAGACAATGTAAATTCTACTGGAATATAAAATCCTACGCAAGCAAAGCTTCCAGGTGCTTTTAAACCTACTTGTCATAATGACAAGTGAGAATCGTACTTCGCCTATCTTACACGTAGTAAACCTTCAGGTTTTGTGCGTGCCAGGTCCTCGGGACTTCAAAACCATCCATAGTCTCGAGCTTGTAGGTTCCTCTACCTTGAACGCTCTTGACTTTGTACGGCCCTTCCCAATTTGGGGCAAGCTTCCCTTTTTGTCCAACACCAGATGCTTCTATCTTCCTCAAGACTAGATCGCCTTGTTTAAAAAACCTTTCTTTAACCCTTAGGTTGTAGTAGAAAGAAGCTTTTTTCTGATATTCTACTATCTTTGCATGTGCCTTATCTCGCACTTCATCGATCAAATCCAGGGCTAACCTCTGACCTTCCCCATTTTCCTCTGCGTTGAAAGCCTGAATCCTTGGAGAGGAATGTGATATCTCCACGGGAACTACTGCTTCTGCCCCATATGCCAACAAGAAGGGAGTTGCTCCCGTCGTGACTCTACAGGTAGTCCTATAGGCCCATAATATGGGAAGTATCTCGTCCACCCAATTATTTCTTGACTTCTCGATCCTCTTCTTTAATCCATCCAGGATTATCCGATTTGCTACCTCCGCTTGCCCATTGGCTTGCGGGTGAGCCACAGAGGTGAATCGTAACTCAATTTCATTTTCTTCACAATACTTCTTGAATTCCTCATTGTTGAATTGCGTTCCATTGTCAGTGACGAGGATACGGGGAATTCCATATCGGCACATAATGTTTTCCCACAGGAATTGTGCAACCTGCTTAGTTGTGATTTTGGCCAAAGGTTTGGCTTCGATCCACTTGGTGAAATAATCAATGGCTACAATCAGAAATTTCCTTTGTGCCGTGGCCATAGGAAAAGGCCCTAGAATATCCATCCCCCACATGGCAAAGGGAATAGGTGAGTTGATAGAGGTCAGCATCTCGGGGGGTTGTCTGGCGACTGGTGCATGCTTCTGACAACGATCACACTTCTTTACATATTCTTTGGCATCAGCCATCATTTCTGGCCAATAGAAGCCTAAACGAGTTATCTTATGAGCCAAGGCCCTGCCCCCCAAGTGTTGCCCACAAATACCTCCATACACTTCCTCAAGAGCTAAGCGTGCCTCATCGGGCCTGAGACACCTCAAGTAAGGAACCACGAAAGATCTTTTATATAGAATCCCATCTATCAAAGAGTACCTTAGTGCTCGAACAGTTAACTTCCGTGCCTCAATTGTATCGCTTGGCAACCAACCGGTCTGAATGTGAGCCTTGATGGGATCAATCCATGACGTCCCCAAGCCTACGGGAGCCACAAGCTTAACATCTATGCTTCGTGTCTTCAAAACACGGAAGTACACACTTCCTGAACTTTCTTCAATCTCGGATGAAGCAAACTTTGATAGCGCATCTGCTTTAGCATTTTCTTCCCTTGGAATGTGTTCAACATGGCATTCATTAAATTGGGTCATCACAGCCCTTACTAGGCGAACATACTTTGCCATCGTATCATCCCTTGCTTCAAATTCTCCCTTTACCTGGGATATGATCAACTTCGAGTCTCCACGGACCTTTAAGTTTTTGACTCTAAGTGTCCCAGCTAGACCAAGGCCAGCAATCAGGGCTTCATACTCTGCCTCATTGTTTGTGGTTGGGAAGTCTAGCTTCATGGCATACTCAATTAAGAATCCATCAGGGCTTTGCAAAACCAACCCTGCTCCACTGGAATTTGTTTTTGATGCTCCATCAAAATAGAGAACCCAATATTCTTTCTCCTTGTCCCCATTGTCGACTCCCTTGTCTTGAGGTGTGGTATCTTCCTGCCCCCCGACTTCTTGGTTGGGTATGGTACATTCCACCACGAAGTCAGCTAGTGCCTGGGCTTTTATGGCCATACGTGGCTTATACTTGAGATCGAACTCTCCCAACTCTATTGCCCACTTAATTAGTCTCCCACTTGCCTTGGGACTGTGAATGATATTTCTCAGTGGCTGATTTGTTAGCACTTCAATTCGGTGAGCTTGAAAATAAGGACGCAGCTTTCTTGAAGCCATCACCAAGGCTAAAGCGAATTTCTCAATGGCTGAATAATTCAACTCAGCACCATGCAAAATTTTGCTGACATAGTATACGGGTTTCTGGACTTTCAGTTCCTCCTTAACCAACACCGCGCTCAAGGCGCTTTCTGAAACAGCCAAGTACAAGAATAAAACTTCACCCAGAACTGGCTTGGCCAACAACGGGGCCTGGCCCATATACTTCTTTAACTCTTCAAATGCCTTCTGATTTTCCTCACTCCATACAAAGTCTTTAATGTTCTTTAATGACTTGAAGAATGACAAGCACTTGTCTCCTGACTTGGAGATGAATCGTCCTAGCGCAGCAACCCTTCCTGTGAGTTTCTGAACATCCTTGACAGTTTTTGGGGGTTCCATGTCCAGGATCGCCTTTATTTTATCGGGGTTAGCCTCAATTCCCCTCTTTGAGACCATCAATCCCAAGAATTTTCCAGATCCTACTCCGAAAGCACACTTCGTGGGATTCAACATCATCTTGTGGTACCTCAGGACCTCAAAAGCTTCCCTCAAATGGGTTATATGATCAGTCTTTACTAGACTCTTGACTAGCATGTCATCAACATAGACTTCCATAGTCTTCCCAATAAGATCCTTAAAAATTTTATTCACCAACCTTTGATAGGTGGCTCCTGCATTCTTGAGACCAAACGCCATAACAAGATAACAATAAACACCAAAGTCAGTGTAAATGATACCTTTGGAATGTCATCCTTATGCATTTTGATCTGGTTGTATCCGCTAAACCCATCCATGAAACTCAGCATCTCATGTCCAGCGGTGGCATCAATCAAAGTATCAATTCTAGGCAGCGGAAAACAGTCTTTGGGGCATGCATCATTCAGATCGGTGAAGTCTATACACATCCTCCACTTTCCATTAGCCTTCTTCACCATTACAGGGTTTGCTAACCACTCCGGAAATTGAATCTCCTCAATGAAACCAGCCTCTAAGAGCTTTTCCACTTCCTGCTTTATAGCCTCTTGTCTTTCCGGGGCAAAATTTCTTTTCTTTTGTTTCACTGTCTTCCGACTTGGATCCACGTTTAGCTTGTGAGTAATTAACTCCGGGTCTATGCCTGGCATATCAGCTGCTGACCATGCAAACACATCACTATTTTCTTGCAAAAATTTCACTAACTTCCTTTTAAGGGGCTCCTCTAATGTGGCTCCAATGAAAGTCATCCTCTCAGGATTCTTGGGATCTAAAGGAACCGAAACCAATTCTTCTGCTGGCCTTCCTCTATTCTCATCATTTTCTCGAACATCCATATCTTCAATAGGGAGAACCTGCCCCCCGACTCCATCTGCCCTCAAAGAGGCCACATAACAGCTTCTAGCCATTTTTTGATCTCCTCTCTCTTCTCCAATCCCGTTTCGGGTGGGAAACTTCATGACTGAATGGTAGGAAGAGGGGACTGCCTTGAAGGCATGTATCCCTGTTCTCCCCATGATAGCATTATAAGTTGAACTAGCCTTTACCACTACGAAATCCAGCATCTGCGTTGCTTGCCTTGGCTCCGTACCTATGGTGGTTGGCAACTTGATTATCCCTTCCACAGGACATTCTACTCCAGCAAATCCATATATCGGCATGTCGGTTGGTGTTAACTGGGAGTCGTTATACCCCATCCTTAGAAAGGTGTCGTGGAGCAAGATATCCACAGAAGCACCATTATCCACAAGGACCCTCTTAACCGGGCTATTTCCCATTATTGGTGTTATGACCAGCGGGTCGTCATGGGGAAACTTCACACCCTCTAGGTCGGAATCATCAAAAGCCAATGTTACTTCTGTCCTGGCCCTCTTCGGGGCTTCTCCAACAATATGCATAACCTCTCTAGTATATGCCTTTCTGGAATTTTTGGACAATCCCGCAGCAGTTGGACCTCCAAAGATCGTGTTTATCACAGGCCCTCGAGGTCTCGGCCCTCCATAAATGGTGTTTATAACTGGTCCTCTAGGTTGGGGATTCCGCCCCTGATCATCTTGGTCCCTCCTACGATCTTCAAAGTTCTTCCTTCCATTATTATTTCTGTCTCCTCCATCTCCAGTATACTTGTTCAATCTTCCTTTTCGAATCAAAAACTCAATTTCATCTTTCAACTGCCTACACTCATCGGTGTCATGGCCAACATCTTTGTGAAACCTGCAATACTTGCCCTTATCTAGCTTGGCGGGATCAGCCTTCAAGGGCTTAGGCCAGCGAATATCTCTATCTTTCTCAATCTCCATCAAAATCTGACTTCTGGGAGCATTCAGCTTAGCGTATTCAGTGAACTTTTGCCCAGGTCCTCCCTTCTTGGGGGTTGAATCAGGGTTTTGTTCGGTTCTAGGATATTTGTCCTTAGCGATATACTCCAAATCAGTTTTTCGTTTCTTGCCTCCAGTGGGCTCATTACTTACTACGGTCTTCCTCATACTTTCTTCAACCTTGATATACTTCCCTGCCCTCTCTTGGAGCTGCAACATGCTCTCAGGGGGTCGTTTGGCCAAAGACATCTTAAAAAACTCATCCCTAGTTCCTTGTTGCAGTGCTATCATGGCTACCTTATCATCAAGGTCTGGGACTTTTAAAGCCTCCTTTGTAAAACGATTCAGGTAATCTCTTAAGGATTCCTTAGCTCCCTGCACAAGACTCATAAGAGATGCTGAACTTTTCTCATGGACTCTTCCACTGATGAATTGCTTAATAAAAGCCTGACTTAATTCTCTGAATGATCCAATAGAATTTGGGGGTAGGCGACTGTACCATCTTTGAGCCATACCCGACAGGGTTTGAGGAAAGGCCCGACATTTTATAGCATCATTCACGGGTTGCAGCAGCAGTGCATTAGAGAATGTCCTAACATGATTAGCGGGGTCTCCCGTGCCATTATAGGCTTTGATAGTGGGCATCTTGAATTTCCTTGAGATATGGGCATTCATTATCTCTTCTGTGAAGGGTGGAGTTGGATCATCAGGATCTCCAAGGGGAAGGAGATTGCTTGGATCAGTTCTTGGGACAGCAGCCCTTCTTCTTACCGGACCATCCAGGTCTATGATAGGAGGAGGATTTCTCCCCCTAGGTGGTATGTGGGTTCTGGTGGCTTGGTGAGCCTCCAAGTCACGCCTCAGCCTTTGGATTTCAGCCTCATGAGCCCTGATCTTTTCCTGCACTTCTTGGGGATTCGCCCCTGGGGTGCTTTGGGGGCGTTGCCTTCCATCGGCCATTGGCTCTTTTCCAGGACGCCTCCTTCTCGGGGCCACTTCATCATCCGAAGATTCGGAGTCTCTCTCAGTGTATGGACCAGAAAATTCCCGATCCTCAGGGATAGGATCCAAACCTCGTATATAGGGGGGCGACCGCCCTCGTGCTTCACTTCGCCCAGCATATCCGCTTCCTCCAACCTCAGGGTGAAGGGGCATCCCATAAGGGGGGTTAGTAGTAACAACAGTTGAATATTCATACCCGACGGGTCGAGAATTCACAGGTATATGTACTTGTTGAACTTGAGGATTCGTACCTTGAATAGTCGGGGGAGTTGTCCCTTGTGGCTGAGGTTGAGTTGCCCCTGTCTGGGCTTCCCCCTGAGTAGATGCATAAGTTGAATGGGGAGGAACCTCCACGGTTGATGAAATCACCTGGGTTGTCCCTGATGGTGTTCCCTCCTCCAGAGTGCTGGTTGTTCTCCGTGTTCTCGCCATGGTTGTTGTTCCGTTTTTCCCACAGACGGCGCCAAATGTTATGGATTAAAACTACTATATATAATTGCTGTATTTAATACTAAGGAACGTGAGCTCCAAGGCTCGATTTGACTGCTCTTGTGTTTCGTGACTCAATCTGCCTTAACAAGATGCCTACGTACCTTGCTGATTGCCAAGGATCAAGTCAAAAAAACGTAGTTCTTGGTGATACTTGCCCTCGGGGCTATGGCGGCGAGGGCTACCAAGGACGTAGTGACTTTCATATCCTCCAAGGACTAAGTCTAAAACGTAGTTCTGATTTGTGGGGTGAGACCCCTTATATAGATGTTGGTGGTCCTTGAATTGGACTTGGTATAGGAGACTTGGTGGACAAGCCTCTGAATTAGGATAGACTTAGGAGTCCTAGGAAGTAGGAAGCTGATTCCTTATCCTTTTAGGTCCCCTTGAGGCTAATCTCTAAGGATTTATATCCTTATCGGGACTCTTTTCAGCATCTGATTTCTCCCTTATTAATTAATTAATAATCAGGGCTTTTGGGCCTTTTTTATTCCACCAGGCCTGATCTGGTCCATCAGGCTTAACCTTTCTGGTCTGAATATCATATATCTTTTTATTGGGCCTAGCAGCCCACAGCTTGTACAATTAATGCAGTATTTAATTATACAATCATAATTTATTTATCCCTATCAGATATGTTTTTAGTACAATCAAAATTTAGAAATTCAAAATTCACAGCGGTTCTTCGAATTTCTGCTACAAAATCACAGGACAATTCGAACCAAAAAATAAGGCTCGAATTTATCATAACAAGCACAACCGAAACAAACACCAGCAACCAGAAAAAAAAGCGGAAAGTTAGAAACGGAAAAGAACACAGACGAAAACACAGCTACACGCGCACAAGCGGAGCTCGAAACTCCGGCCGCCTCGCCTGAAGAAGACCGGCGGCAACCGGAAAAACGAGCGGCATACACACACGCTTCGCACACACACATATAAAATTATATACACACAACAGAGAGACATATAAATTAACACAGAGGCTATACCGGAGTTTCGCCGGGAACAACCAGAATAAGGGCGGCGATGGGGAAGTACCATAGGCAGAAATCGAAGAAAAGAAACATGGGGAGGAGAGAAAGGAGAAGAGAAACGAGAAGAGAGACTTCAGATGAGAGATTATACAGAGAGATTAACAGGGGAGAGAGAGAGACGAGAGATTGAGGATGAGGTCGAGGGAAATGCGGTGGAGGGGGTGTTGGGATGAATTTGGGGGGTTTTATATATTTCTTTTTTTTCGTTAATATCCTGATTTGTACCGTAACTATCGACTTCAACAAATAATTTATGGGTAACATCCATCCGAAAATTTATCAGAATAAATTTAAAATTCCCGAGATAATTAAAACTAATTATCATAAAAAATTTATAATTTTAAAATCATTTTTGAAACGCGCATCCGACCTGTATTTTACGATTTTAACGAATACACGTGCGGTTAAATGAAAGCCAGAAAATTTCCGAAATAATTTTAAAATTCTTGAAATATTCCAAACTGAATAAAATAAAATTTTCATAATTTTTGAAGCATTCTGGGATGAAATATTGATTTTACCATTAAATGATATCAGAAAATTATTTAAAGATAAATAATCAATGAAATATTGATCTCTAAATTTTATAAACTCCTAAAAATAATAAGTGAAATTATAAAGCAACAAAATAATTTTAGAATTAATTTTATAATTTATAAGAATAAATATTCAATAAATCATTTTAAAACAAAATAATACCATATCGTTCAATAATTAATTATAAAAATAAGGTTCGTATCTAACAATTACCCAAAATTAACAATATGGTAACACACAGCTAACAGACCCATCACATATTTTATTTATTAATAATTCGATAATTATATTTACATATCAGATTCGAAAATAGGTTACTTAGCCACTAAGTAACTAATAAGATGATACGATTTTAGTACCCAGAATTGGATAATTATCAAAACTGAACTTCCTATAAAACATTTTATACGGAAACAAGGTAATAACATCTCGCCTTCTAAGGATACGAATTTTTATCGGACTATAAAATGATTTGCGTATCGAAAATTTCACACTGGAACTCGTACAGGTCAAACCGTACCCCGGATCGAAAAAGTCAAACACGAAAAGTGTTCAGAATTATCAGATTAGGTTAGGAAGAAGTTTTCGGAAGAGTTCGGGTTGTAAAAACGCAAAAACAGTTGAAGTGGAATGATTTTTGATTCTAAAAAGTAATTTTATAATTATGTAAAAATAATCATTATTAATTCTATATATTCTTATAAAATCATACAGCAATCCAAAAATTACCAGAAAATACCAAAATTATCTACATTTAATTCTAGATAATTAAAAATTAAAATATCTAAATTTATCAGAAATAAACATCCAAATATTAATATCAATCATCAAATAATACACCAAAATTCACATAAAATCACATAATATATATTTATTGATAATAATAATTACGTAATATTTCTTAGACGTTACAATAGAGTGATGAACTAACTTCACCTGTGAATGTCGAATATATCTGATTATGGTTTTGTGGTTCCCGTAACGAATAAATGGTTTTGGTTTTGGTTTTGGTTCCTGTAATGGAATTGATGATTTGGAAATGAAAATAGCATGCTAAAATTGAACTATGGTATTTAAACAACACATGATTGATGTTACATTTTAAAGAGCATGGTAGTTTTTTTGATATGCAGTTTATCCTGTTTTTCATAGTTTTAAACATGAATGATTTTATGATTTTTGTTCCTAGAACTGTTTAGCATAAAGGTTTATATTTTATTATTCATATATTGGTACTGTTGAGCAATTGATTGCTCACCCTTGTAAAATTTTACACACACATATATATATATATTTATATTAATTTATTTATTTTAGATACCTAGAAGACCTGTTCACCATAGCCAGGGCAGAGTATCCGCTCTTCCTCTATCAGGATCATATGAGGTAGTGTAAGTCAGACCAGATGTTAGGTCGGTTGAGTTTCCATAAGAATATATTTGTATCACACTTATTTAAATAATCGGGTTGTAATAATTGACATAAATTCTTGACCCCGAGGTTGAGGTCGTCACAAAAAGATTTTGTTAATAGTGTGTATATCCAATAAAAATTATTTCATAATTTTTAGATCAAATTTAGTAAGTTGTTCAGGATGATTTTTAAGAAAAAAACATTTTCATCCAAAAATATGAAAGTACTTGAAATATATTTTGCCATGTTATTTATCAGAGTTGCATTCTGAGTGAAGCAGGCAGTCTGCAGAGCCTCTGCCCAAAAATAAGTTAGCTTTTTTGCTTCTTCAAATATGGTTCTTACGACTTTTATTAGAGTCCTATTTTTTTCAACAACTCCATTTTGCTATTGAGTCCCAGGAGCAAAAAAATCCTGTTTAATTCCCTTGTATTTGCAGAACTCTTCCATAATATTATTCTTGAATTGAGTGCCACTATTATATTTAAGAATTTTCACAGTGTGCTTTGACCCTTTTTTCAGTTATCTCACATGTTCTAGAAGAATGGATAGAGTCTCATCCTTTATATGCAGAAAATACACCCATTTGTAACTAGTATACTCATCAACAATGAATAGTGCATACCTCTTTTTTTATAGACATTAAGTTTAATGGAACAAAAAGATCAATATGTAATAAGTAAAATGGTTCAATAATTAAGGATTCAGCCTTACTCTTGAATTCAGATTTTCTTTGTTTGGCCTTTTGGCATGAATCACATTGACCATCAGAAGTACAATTTACTTTGGGAAATATTCATACTAGATCTTTCTTCACATATTTATTAATGTTATTGAAGTTCAACTGGGAAAGTCTTTTATGCCAATTCCAGCAATCTTCCACAGTTGTTCAACTTAACAGATAGATTGCAGAGCCAACAGTGTTTGTGGAAAGCTTGGCTTCATATAAGTTACCATGTATGTAGCCTATCTTTGCAACATTGCCACTTGATTTGCTAAAATTTTCACAATATAAAAAACCCACATGGGAACCTATGTCACAGATTTGACTCACACTCATCAGAATATGCTTGAGTCCTACAAAAAGAACTATATTTTCAATGATGATATTTCCAAGTTTGATATTGCCATATCCCAGAGTCTTCCCCATGTTGCCATCTCCATAAAAAATACTAGGGCAGCCTTCTCCTTATACTCTAATAGCAGGGCTTTATTTCCAGTCATATGTCATGAGCATCCACTGTCCAAGACTAGGGTTTTTTTCTGTTACCCTACAATTAGATATGCCACAAGAACCCAGACTTGCTTAGATCATTTGGCCTTATTATCTTTGTTAACCTTTGTAGTAGAAATCTTCATATCAGATTTTATATTAATAGCCATAATATCATGAGATACACATGCATAAATAACTTTTTTTAATTAAAGAGGGGTTCAGTTTATAATAATCATAATAGAAATTATGATACTCTTTACAGGTGGATATGGAATTCCAAATGCCACCACAATGAAAAATAGGTTCAGGTGTTCTATATCTAACTGTCTTGTTCCTAAACTCTGATTTAGGAGGGACAATATTTATCACTTTATTCATTTTGGAAGCAACAACAAGATGATTAGTACCGTCACAGTTTAAACAAGCCTTTCTAGGTGCATTAGGAATAGGTTTATACCTATTTTCCTTGTTAACACCTACTTTTCTATTTCTATTGTTTCTACGATGTTTTTTCTTATTTTTTTTTATAATCTCTTTCAGCTTTTTCTCCAGCTGCTTCTGAGATATTTACCCAATATTTACAGTCTTAGCTTTAACATGTTGAGTATTATCAGTATTTAAGGTTGACTTAACTCTTGATGGAGAACCTACCTCATTTACAGATTAGAGTCCATCAAAATTTAAGTCAAACTTAACATGAGTTAATTTAGACTTATCTTTCTTGATCTACTTACCAGTATTTAATGATTTAGGTTTCTCAGTTTCAGTTTTCTTTTCTTTATCAGTACTAGGTTTGTCTGCATAACCTAATACTGAACCCCATCAGCTACATTCAATTATACCTTGAGTTCATTTACCTGAGTTAGTCCAAATCATAATTACTTCTATTTCTTTAGAAAATTCTTTTTTAAGATAAGCCTTATTTTCTAGTAATTTATATTTAATATACATAGCATCATCTCTTTCTTTCCAAATTTCTAACATGAAAATTAACTCGGCTTCTAGATGATCATTCATTTTTCTTAAATCAGAAATTTCAGTTTTTCTCCTTACATTTTTAAGCGTTTTACGGAATAATCACAAATCACAAATATCATCGGTATCAAAAGTAAAATTTGTTTGAGGTACCTTCATCTTAGGAATCTCAGTATCATTATTAGCATTTGCCATTACTGCATAGTTGATATCTTCATCAGAGTCTGAAGTGTCAGTCTAGTCCTTCTTCTTTGTGATCAAGGTTTTTTTTTTAGCATTTGGCTTCTTGCAGTTAGTTGCAAAATGCCCAACTCCATCACAGTTTTAGCACTTGATCTTGGATTTATCCACTGCCTGATACGTACTCATTTCCATCTGCTTTCTTATAGTTCTTCTTATCTTTGAAGAACTTGAACCTCTTTTATAGAATCTCTGTCTGTTCGTGAAAATCTTATGTAAGTCATACGTCATAGCCTATTTGTATATTCGAGGATTCAACTCAACTCAAATAAGAATGTAATAAGTAAATAGTGGATCTACCGTCAAAAGAGATCTCACAGAGTAATATCTGTCAAAGGATTCAGAAACAAGGTTCATCTACAGACTTGAGGAATTAATTCACTGGAAGAAGTTCAAGAAATTGATCATGCCTCAGTGATATAAATCAAGAGTGTGGATTTAATCAAGTGACAAAGACCTCGTCAGAGTATCATTAATTACAAGGATTTAATCTGAAGAAAATCAAAGTATCAAAGTCAAGACATGAAGAAAACGTCACGGAAGTTAGTCACTCATGAACCAGACAGTACATCGAGTGTCAACATTGAAGTGGTGGAATTGATTCATAATTTTCAGTGATTTTCAGAAGATTTGCAGAAGAATGGTTGCAGTTCAAGAATAGTATTAATTCTCTATTAATTAATTAAGTCATATAATTTAATTAAGAAAATAAATTATATCTGTAAAGATTAATTTATTTATTAATTAAATTAATTGATTAATTAATTCTGAATTAATATTAAGATTTTTCAGAATTGTTTTTGGATTAAAATCAGCAAGACAATTGAAAATGAACTAGCATGACAATCTGGATTGTCATACCGAAAGTTACACTGGAAGAGAATTGTCTTGCTAGTTCAATCAGATTGTCTTGCTAGTACAAACAATTGTCATACCGAAAGTCTCTCCAGTTCAACAGATTGTCTTGCTAGTACAATTGGATTGTCTCACCGATTGTCACTCCAGTTCATTCAAGTATGTTGTTTGATTAAAAGAAGCAGAAGCAGAACACATTCATTATCCAAAAAAAACACAAGTCAAAACAAGAATACAGCAGAGAAGAAAAAGA
This sequence comes from Apium graveolens, assembly GCF_009905375.1. Taxonomy (NCBI): domain Eukaryota; kingdom Viridiplantae; phylum Streptophyta; class Magnoliopsida; order Apiales; family Apiaceae; genus Apium; species Apium graveolens. Next base: position 81,789 of record NW_027418761.1, read on the forward strand.
AGCAAAATATTTCATCCTTCATCTGTAAACTTCAACATCACAATTTCTAGCTAGTAAAGTTAAATCCAAACCACTAGAAATCATTATCTTTTGCTTGTGTAACAATCTAGCGGATCAAAATCCCTAGAACTTAATCTCAAATTGCGTTTAGCACTTGATTCTAATTATTACAAAAATAGAATAAGTTCATGTCGAATTTATTCTAGATTTGTGATAATTAATTTGAGATTAATTCCTTGTAATCGATACAGTTGTTGTAACACCTTTCAAGTTTAATAATATTTTTATTTAACTTGAATTTTGTTTCACATTTTTTATTCCGCATTTAATTCGATTATTCGGTACTGTTTGTATTCAACCCCCCCCCCCTTCTACAAACACATTGGGACCTAACAATTGGTATCAGAGCCTTCTGATTAACGAACAAATCAAGATCCTAGACTTTTGTGATTTTTCAACTCCTTGAATTTTTATTCATTCAAAAATTCATAATGACTTCACAAAAAGTTGGAACCGTTAAAATTCCACAATTTGATAAAGAGAATTATATTATGTGGAAGAAGAAGATGCTCTTATTTTTACAAGTGGCAAATCCCAAATATTCAAACTTGTTAAAGAAGGGGATAAAAACTCTGATGGTTATTGAACCAGAGGTGATAGTAGATGATGTTGTGATCACCAAAGCCAGAACCTATCCTAAAGATCCTGAAGATTTTACTCCTGATGAAAAGGAAGAAGCCTCCTTGGATGCCAGCCTTCAATTAATTTTAATTGATTCCCTTGATCCCTTGATGAACAGACATGTGATGAACTGTAAAGATTCCAAATACATGTGGGAAACTATTGAGGTGATCAATGAAGGCACAGAGGAAGTTAGGGAGAACAAGTTGGAGATCCTAACCTCTGAGCATGAATATTTTAAATCAAATCCAGGAGAAGGAATTACTGAAGTGTTTGAGAGGTACAATGCGTTGATCAACAACCTGAACATAAATGGGAAATATAATTCAATCAGGGAGGTCAACAAAAAGTTCCTTTTAACACTGCCAACTCATCTTGAACATAGAATCACTGCCGTTAGAGAAGCTAGAGATCTGAGTGAGATTTCTTTGGACAGGCTCTATGGAGTGTTGAAAACCTATGAGTTGGAACAGATTCAACAGAAGGAAGTCTACGGGAAGGATAGAATGGTCAGCACATCTACTGCACTTGTAGCTGAAGGTCAACAACAACAGCAATCTCAACAATTGGAGAGAATGGTACAGTGTTCCAAGGCTGAGGAAAATATGTTAGTAGCAGAATATGATCCTCCTACTACAAATCAATCAAGTGATGATTTTTATTCCTTGGAAGAGCTGGAGCAATTGGAAGACGAGTCAATGGCCCAAATTGTCAAGAGATTCTCCTATGTCAGATTCAAGAGGAATCCCAAGCTTAAGTACAAGTCCAACTACAACAAATTCCAGAAAGGTGGATCTTCATCTTCTAACACCAGCAGTGGTGGATACAAAACAGGGATGGTTGATCGGAGCACCGTCAGATGCTATAACTGCAATGAGTTGGGACACTTTGCCACAGAATGTAGGAAGCCAAAGCAAGTAAGAAAGAACTCTGAAAGGGCTTATCTGGCAAAGGGAAGAAGCTGGGATGATACTGACAGTGAAGATGAAGATGAAGGAAATCTTGCTCTTATGGATATTGATGGAAAAGCTTCATCGTCAAGAATAGAGGTAAAAATTTCTGATGCTGAAATGGTTTATCATCTAAGAGGTAACTTAGATTGTGCACGTCGTGATAATGAACTGTTAAGTTTACAGATCACAGACCTTGAGAAAGAGGTCAATGAATTAAGACTTGTGCACATTAATCAAGACAAATTAAAAGAACAAGTATCTTTTCTAGAGAATAGAGTTGACTGTTATAGAAAACTCGAAACTATTCTCAAAGACAAGATCACCGGTCTTGAGACTAAGGTTAGAGCCTACTTCAATTCTTGTTCGAAGGCTAAAGAGTTCTACAGTAAGCAATCTGTTAATCAAACATCTGGAATAGGTTATGATTACAATGTTGCTATTGGAGAATTAGGCATAAACTCCCCTCCTCGTGTCTGTGCTAAAGGGAGGGAAGTACCACATGTGCTTAAGGGTGTTGATGAACCCCTCTATAAACCATCAATTGCTGAACCATTTGATGCGACCTCTTCTGTTATTCAGGAAGAAATACGTGCTGAAGATCATGTTAATGAGAAGGTTGTTTCCAAGTCAAGTGTGTCGAAAGTTCCAGTCAAAGTTGTGAAAGCAACTGAGACTAACTCAGACACACATGAGTTGGATAACAAAAATGCCATGTCTGCCATGCATAAATTGCCTACTATTAATCACTCTCATAAAGCATGTGGTGTTTCTAATTGTATGTCTTGTGCTTTTAATATGATGTATGCTTATTTTAATGGTAAGCATATTTCTAATGATAAGACTACTCCTCGTCAGCATATGAATAACAAGAAGCATGATAGGTCTAAGACTGCTAGTCCTTCTAAGGCTAGAAAGGAGACATTTGTGCCTAAGCTTAAACAGAAATTTGTTAAGGCTGTTTACAAGGTCAAATGTTCAGTCATTGAGAAAGTTGAGGCAATTAAAATTAAAAATGTTGTTTTGCCTGACAAAGGACAGTTCTACAAGTATGTCGGGCCCAACCAAGTTTGGGTTCCGAAGAAGGTCTAATCCATTTGTAGTGCAGGGCATTAAACAGGTGTAACCGGTAGTGTGGATTCTTGACAGTGGATCATCAAGATATATGACCGGAGATAGAGCCCTGCTATCAAATGTGGATTGAGAAAGCTGGCCCCCTGGTTACCTTTGGAGATAACAGCAAAGGTTTATCCGAGGGATATGGCTGTTTGCAAGCTGGTAATGTTATCATTGAACTTGTAAATAGTTTCTATATTTTTGCTATATTTATATAAGTTTTTATTTGTATTTTCTGTAATTATAAATATTGTACGATATATGAAATTGAATGCTGATATCTTGTTGATAGATATTTGGTATTTAATTCATTGATATTTGTTTGTATTATTATTTTTCTTTATTTTATTTTTATTTTATTTTATTTTAAATTTTATGCAACATAACAATTAGTATCTAAAGTACTTGACACGTATCGGTCAATGATATGTTGTTAACATTATGTTGCAGATATTTGTAAGCTTTTGATATGAATGAGAATTACTTAGACTTTACCCTAAGTGATCAATGTTTTATCAAAAACTCATTCATATTGAAAAATAAAATCAAACTTCTTTCTACATTAGTGATTTCTTATTTCATGTAAAATCTTTTGAAATCACTATTGTAAATCATTTTTTCTCTTTTACCATATGTTCTGTGTTACAGGTTCAGTCTCCAATGACTTTCTTTCATTGACAGTCATGAGGTTGAAAACCCGCAACGTCTATCCCAGACTGTAAAGACAAACACAAAAACAGAACCAACCCCAACACTCTCTTACCACTAAATGTAGTATGAATGAGCGTGAGGGAGATAGTGCCTTAGTGCACCACATAAGGAAGGTTCTGTAGTCAACCCAGTAGCTCTGTATCCTACATAGATGAGTAGTATTTAAACCGAGACAACTGCTAGCCCCCATACATCTTCTCAAAAAGATGTAATGGCTGAAAAGGCATAAAAACTGTTACTAGATTCATTCTCTCAACAGGGTGCGTCTATTGAATTTTGCTTGTCGGCCAAGGCATCCGATGTAGTGTCACCACTTCAAACATAAACAATTCTTGATGCACAAGGAGAGGTTACACACACAAAGGATGAGTTGACGGAAACAAGAGTTTCGACCATTTTAAGGTCAGATTCGATTTTTCAAGGTTCGTTAATGGACCAATTACCTTTACAGGTCTTAGGAGAGGATACTGATCCAAAAGCCATATGTCAGTGGTCAGTGTCTACCTCCCCAGGCTTAAATCCCCTGGATGCATCTGCGGATAGTGGATCTAACATAGGTGCAGATCGGAAACTTGTTGACAATGATTCAGATATTACCTGATGAGTCACAAGGAAATGTCTTCACAGACATTAGAAGGGAACTTTGATCTTTATGCTAAATTCGTTGGATCATTGTTTACCTTCCCAGAATTCAAATCTGGAACCCTAAAAGGGAATCTAGCAACTTGTAGATTATGACTCAGATTCATCTGACGAGTTTAACAAGGATGGGGATTTGTGAACTCCCATTGCACCACATGTGACCTCCTTAAGGATGACTAAGGTGATTTTCCTTGCAGGTACAGCTGGATTATGGAGCTATGAGAGAAGAGTGATACACTTGTGAGAATGAGTGTAAACACGAGTGGAGAGAAGAGTGAAACACATGTGAGGTACACTAAAACAGAATCACACACTCACAGTGAGGAAGAAAGAGAAACTACTTGTTATTTCTTTTCCAACCAAGTGAAATATGAGAACTCCTTCAGACGACGGCATACATTCCTTCTTTAAGGGGGAGATAAAATGATACCATTAAGGGGGAGATAAAAGCTTAAGTAATAGTTTGGAGGATTCCTCAACTAAGGGGGAGAAATAGCAGGGAGGAAGAAAAAGATCATATGTATTGTTGTTTGTAACTACGGATCCTATTGTACGGGAGAGGTGGTAAACACAAGGTGATTTTCTAGTAAGGGAAGAAGCTGTTTTCAAAAGGGGAGTACCATTGGCTTTTATCTGCGGATCCTATTGTACGGGAGAGGTGGTAAACGAAGGTGATCTTCTTTAAATCAGTTGATTCTCATAGGGGGAGAAGCAAGAGAAATATGGGCTTCTCAACAGGAAATGTGGTTATACAAATGAAGATGGAACTACTTAAAGATATGTTCAGTCTAGAGGAACATCTACTTGGAATCTTAAAAATATTAAATCTAGTCCAGAACTTTTCTACTATTTACTTTGCATTTCTTTTTATATCTTTTTCTTATTTGTTAGTTGAGTTATCCTCTAGGTATTTGTGTGTTATTGTCTAACAAACAAATAGGGGGAGATTGTAAGTCATATGTCATAGCCTATTTGTATATTCGAGGATTCAACTCAACTCAAATAAGAATGTAATAAGTAAATAGTGGATCTACCGTCAAAAGAGATCTCACAGAGTAATATCTGTCAAAGGATTCAGAAACAAGGTTCATCTACAGACTTGAGGAATTAATTCACTGGAAGAAGTTCAAGAAATTGATCATGCCTCAGTGATATAAATCAAGAGTGTGGATTTAATCAAGTGACAGAGATCTCGTCAGAGTATCATTAATTACAAGGATTTAATCTGAAGAAAATCAAAGTATCAAAGTCAAGACATGAAGAAATGTCACGGAAGTTAGTCACTCATGAACCAGACAGTACATCGAGTGTCAACATTGAAGTGGTGGAATTGATTCATAATTTTCAGTGATTTTCAGAAGATTTGCAGAAGAATGGTTGCAGTTCAAGAATAGTATTAATTCTCTATTAATTAATTAAGTCATATAATTTAATTAAGAAAATAAATTATATCTGCAAAGATTAATTTATTTATTAATTAAATTAATTGATTAATTAATTCTGAATTAATATTAAGATTTTTCAGAATTATTTTTGGATTAAAATCAACAAGACAATTGAAAATGAACTAGCATGACAATCTGGATTGTCATACCGAAAGTTACACTGGAAGAGAATTGTCTTGCTAGTTCAATCAGATTGTCTTGCTAGTACAAACAATTGTCATACCGAAAGTCTCTCCAGTTCAACAGATTGTCTTGCTAGTACAATTGGATTGTCTCACCGATTGTCACTCCAGTTCATTCAAGTATGTTGTTTGATTAAAAGAAGCAGAAGCAGAACACATCATTATCCAAAAAAAACACAAGTCAAAACAAGAACACAGCAGAGAAGAAAAAGAAGCAAAATATTTCATCCTTCATCTGTAAACTTCAAGATCACAATTTCTAGCTAGTAAAGTTAAATCCAAACCACTAGAAATCATTATCTTGTGCTTGTGTAATAATCTAGCGGATCAAAATCCCTAGAACTTAATCTCAAAATGCGTTTAGCACTTGATTCTAATTATTACAAAAATAGAAAAAGTTCATGTCGAATTTATTCTAGATTTGTGATAATTAATTTGAGATTAATTCCTTGTAATCGATACAGTTGTTGTAACACCTTTCAAGTTTAATAATATTTTTATTTAACTTGAATTTTGTTTCACATTTTTTATTCCGCATTTAATTCGATTATTCAGTACTGTTTATATTCAACCCCCCTTCTACAAACACATTGGGACCTAACATCTTATATACAACTTATTGAAGCTTTTCACCATCAAAGAATCCATATGTATAAGCTTCTCATTGTCACATTCATCACTATCATAATATGTGGAAGAATTAGCATTTAAGTCATCATCAGTATTTGATGACTCATAATCAGACTTTACAATCATGGCCCTTCCTTTTGAATAACCCTTCCTCATAGATCTCTCTCTTGGCTTCTCTTCAGCCTTCAGTGCAACTGGTCTTATTTTGACCTTTTACCCTTGAATCTCTATTCCTTCTCCAGCTCATGAATCTTAAGCATCCCATAAATTTCATCCAGTGATATATCTTCAAGATCATAATTATATCTTATGGATGTGACCTGCAAATCCCATTTTCCAGGAAATACAAAAAGAAACTTTAAGTTTAAATTTTTTGGATCATATTCCTTGTCCACAAGTGATAGATCATTCAACAACTTTTGAAACTTTTTATAGAGATTAGTCAAATGACTCATCATCTTTTGAGTCAAAGTGTTCATAGTCCTGTGTGATTATTGTCCTCCTATTTTCTTAATGGTAGTTGTACATTGGCACTTCACTTCCAAGGTATCCCAAATCTCTTTAACAGGTTTACATCCACTAACTCTATTGGACATAACACTATCCAGACTTTTATGCAAAACATATCTCACTTTTACATCCTTCATTCTTGTGGCCACATTTTCAGCTGAATAGTCCTTCTTTTCTTTTCAGGGTCGCCAGCAAAAACAATAGCCAATTTCTTTGGCTTGTGAGGACCATCATAAATCCTGTCAAGATATTCAGGATCTGCGGCTTCCAGAAATATGGCCATCTTTACCTTCTATGTGGGATATTCATTTACCTTCATTATTGGAACTCGAATGGTTTCATATATGCTAATGTTACTATGGTTTATATTTGTGGATGGTGGTGGTTGTGTTTGATTTTCTTTGTCAGCCATATTTGAATATTTTTCCGGATCTTAAACTTTTGTGAATCAATAGTACACTCTAATACATATTATTAGGCCTTTAAATAAAATGTAGAGCGGGTAAATACACTTATAACGATCAAATCTATCAAACACGGTATTGGAAAGAAACATTTATTGTATTAATGAACAAAAAATGATTTTCAATAACAAAGTACTCTCCCAAAGGATGAACATATATCCTTGAGAGCTGCAAGGTTACACGAATGATAAAACGTTTATCAACACATACATTGTATACCTAATCTTTTTTTATAGACTGCACAGTGACATAATTAATCTAATTGATATGATATACATGAATATAGAATTATAGTTCATATCCAACTCTTATTTTCAATAGTTAAGTAAAGTCCTACACCACCATATCTCTGCAAAAATATTATCTTTCCAACAGAACCAATCTTCTCCTAGAATCCGGCCTTGACAGATACTTATACATAAATTTTGATAATAAACTCTGATATAATAAATGCTGATATGAAGATAAACTCTGATATCTTATGTTGCAGACTCTGATGGAAGATACTGATAGTAAACTCTGATATCATCAATTATATCTAACACCATATCATATTGTTCATAGATGCATAAAGTTTAATCTGTAAAGTCATTCATCCGCACTAGTCAAATGGAAGTTAGCCCATGAATTTTATTGATCTTCGAAGTAAAGATAAGTTATTTCATATCAATTGTAGCCAATGATTAAGACGTTAACCTTGTTTTACGCTAGCAGTGTGTTAATTGGTGACTTTTATGATGATCCGTAAACAAGTGAGCATATTATGTACATATCGGAATGACAATGTTTAGATTCACTCTACTAAACGTATATGTAGCAACCTAGTTTTTGTAGAATAATGACATTGCAAGATCAGTAATTGAGATTTTGGTTTCTAATAACTATATTTATGTACTTTAATAAAGAGTGTTTGGATCCGATCATGAGATATATGAATTGGTAGTCCACAAGTATTGTTGTTATGAGTTATTGAATGTAATATTTATGGTGCCGTGACGGCCTGAATCCGTAAAAGTCTGGGTTTGGGCGTGTCTCTAAATTTGACTAACATTTGTAAACATTATGAAGTCATGTAAACCCTAATAGTCAACATTCTATAATAAATATATAGTCTTTTAGATTGTAGGCCCATATATTTTCTTAACTTCAAATTTGACTAAGTTAAAATCCTCTATACATGGTAACACTTTTATAAAGACTATTATTGTCTATTATGCTATACATTATGTTTTGTAATATTTGAGAAATATCGTGCAATTATTTTATAAATAAATAATTATTATGTGATTATTATGTGAATTTTGGTGAACTATCTGATGATTGATATTGATAGTTGGATGTTTGTATGTGATAAAGTGTAAGTATTTTGATTTTTATCTTTCCAGAATAAAGTATAGATAATTAGGGTATTTTTCCGGTAATTTTTGGATTGTTACATGATTTTATAAAGATTTATGGATCAATAATTATTTTCTGAATAATTATAAAACTTTTTATGAAAACCAGGAATCGTCCAACTTCAACTGTTTTTGTGTTTTTATAACCAGAAACTCTTCGGAAAACTCCTTTCTAACCTATTTTGATTATTCTGAACATTTTCCATGTTTTGACTTTTTCGATCCGGGGTACGGTTTGACCCGTACGAGTCCCAACACAAAAATTTCAATACGGTAGTCATTTCGGTAGATCAATCAAAACTCGTATTCTCGAGACACGAGATATTTTTACATTATTTTCTTATAGGGTGTTTTATAAGAAGCTTTGTTTTGATAATTATCCAAATCTAGTATCTAATTGTATGGGTTGTAGTTTTTGTTTTTTTAAGGTGATTTTATGGGAAAATTATTTCCATAAATAGTGGAATTATCTTTAAAATTATTTTTATGGCTTTATAATTTCAATAAATATTTATGGGAATTTATAAAATTTAGAAAATAATATTTCATCAATTATTTATCCCTAAATGATTTTCTAAATGTATTTTAGTTAAAATTCAGTATTAAATTCTAGAATACTTCAAAAATCATGAAATTCATATTTCCTTAAGTTTGTAATATTTCAAGAATTTTAAAATTATTTCGGAAAATTTTCGGGTTTTATTCACCCGCACGTTTGTTCGTAAAATCGTTAAATGCAGGTACATTGCGTGTTCTAAAAATGATTTAAAAATTTTGGAAATTTTATATTATTAGTTTTAAATTATTTCGGGAATTTTAAAGCTCTCCTCGTGAATTTATGGGTTATTTTTAACCGTAAGTGATTCATTAAGTTATCAATTTCGGAGTCAATTCAGGCTACGGGAATGAATAATAGTAATCAAAAAAATTGGGAGCTGATAATACCCCCAATCCTTATCCATATTCTTTATCTCTCGGCTCTCTCTCCTCACTCTCTCTCGCAACTCTCCCGACTGTCTCTCTAATCTCACTCATGCCCTCTTTTCTCTCTCTCAATTCCCTCGCTCTCTCTCTCTCTCTTTCATCTCCTTATTTCCTCTATTTCTCTCCCCGGTTTTTTTTCTTGGTCCCGTTCCATATGTTCCGGCCGTCGTCACCGTGTATTTCGAGTGGGAGGCGGCGTAGTTCATTTTCGTGTTATTCCTGTTTGTGTATGTATATATACGTAAGTATATATATGTGTGTGTTCGTGTGTTTGTGTGTGTCAACTGTGTTTGTGTGTGTGATGGCGCGTGGGTGTTGTGTCTTGTGTTGTTCGGTTGCTACGTTGCTTGGTTCTGTTAATTTTGATTCAAATTTCGATTATTTTTACAGGGAAATTATTTGACTAATATCCGTAACATATATAAATTCGTGCGGGATTATAATAGAAAATCGATGGAATTCGCGTTGGAAACCCGAATTTAATCGGGTACCTGCGAATTTAACGCCGTCGACGGTGGGCAGTGATGATGTAATCTGAGTCTTAAATTTATAAAACAAATAAATTAGTTCATAGAATTATTTTTCGAATTGAAAATAGTTTATTAATTTAAAAAGTTATGGCGAGGTTTGGAATTGTGATTGTTGTGATGTTGACGTCGATTATGTTTCGACGAGTAGGTCGATAAACAGAGGAGACATTGCTCGATTTTTGGGAAATTAAATTTCAAAAATACAGGAACGTATCCTGTTAATTGTCAGGATTACCAATCGAACGTATATCCTTATATAATTATAAATATGTATTTTACGGAACCTACTTGCGTGTCATGATAAATATTTTGTAATATAGCTGACAACCCTGTTTTCCCGAAGCGACGGATATATGTGTTTTTTGAAAACAAATACCGAACCAAATTTTGAGTACGTGGACCCTAACTGTTATGTGTATTATAGTAATACATATAATTACGAGTTAGGTTATGAAATCGTACGGGAAGAATTGATAGTGAGGTTATGTTGATCATAAGCGACCGCCTAATTAAGGGTATTTCGATTCTATAGGATTCAGTTGAAAGACCCAAGTCCCAAAGTTGGTTTAAAGATAACCTAGCGTTCAGTAGGAAAAGCTCTTCAAGATGCGGATTGTTTAAGACGATAAGAACCAGACGTTGGATAAGAATGGAATGGAATAGTATAGAGTATTTAGCTTCTAGCAATTGCAGGAGCAACATATTAACATGGAAAGATAGTGAGATTATGAGACGTTAGACTAATATGGCCTTATTATTGCTAAACGCCAAAGGCAAGTATTTCTAAACTTTCTTCTAATATACTGCAAGTATTTCTTTCCTATTTTAAGTTCAGAAGAATTAACTGTTTCATATTTCGCCGTAATTACTCTTAATTATGTACGTACCTTTCATTATTGTTCCTTTATAATCGATTGATCTCTTGAGCAAATACCTTTTATTCCAGGTTATTTGCGAACCCTGAATCGGGATGTCACACCCCAAACCGATAACACACACACTAAATAAATGCGAACCATAAATTATATTACAACTTATAAGTCCAAAAGATGATAATAATACGATTACAAACCTAACCAAAAATATTAACAATCCCGAGATCTTTACAAGTTCAGAGTTTGGAACAGCCCTTCTAACTAATACCATAATTACATACTGGCGGATATTGCCTATATATATTCTACCTGCATACTCAAATGGTCTTCACCCTGCCTACCGGTTGTCTTACGGGTGGTCTGCTTGGTACGAACCATGATTGCTAGCTGTAGAACAGGTTAAATACAAGATAATGAGCTAAAACGCTTAGCAAGTACTAACAGTTCTACTATACAAGGCATCATCTCAAAATCACTGGTTCATGAATCAAGGGGTTATAGATGCTTGTAAAAATGACAATAAGAAACATGAAGTTCTAATATAAAGACATGGTAGAATCATAGCAATCGAAATATGGCATATAGAATCATGGCATTATGGCAACATGTTACAATATAAAGGCATGGTAGAATCATAATGACCGAAACATGGCATATGGTATCATGGCATCGGGCAATCATGTTATAAATATCAAATCATCAAAATCATTTTAGGACGATACGGATTACAGCCGGTGATCAGCCGCGAAGTAATCCCGAACCATGCTGGATTCTCAAATATAATGGGATCCCTAGGCTATATGTGAGCCTATCAATAAGTGTGAAAAGGACTTGCGTCTAGTCCAATCCACTAGGTCAAGAAAACATTTATTTTATTTTTAATGTTTTATAACATGAATGCCAGGAAAGATTTGGTATCACTTTCATGGAATTGTAACAAGAGAATTCAAGTTCACTAATGAGGTTTGCTTTAGGGAATTTTGTATAGAGTTTAGTATTCATGGTCTAATGGATAAGGATTGTTTTGAAGGTAAAGTACTAACAAGATTAAGAGTTATTAACGGAAGTATTCGAATTAAGTAATGACATGGTGATTATTACAACTTAAGCATTCACGAAAATACATATAGTCTTGCAACAATTATAAGCATAAGGAGGTAGTAACTTGCCTTCCAACAGTTCTAAGATTATTCGATCTTGACGGCACGAATCTTCCCTATAACGACTCATGTATTTTTGTATTATTTGAATGCGTAATTATGGAATTATTAAATAAATAAAATATGTGTATAGCTTTTATCAGCTCGATGTTATTTTATTATTATATGTGTGTGACTTATGGTGTACCGGGTTATTCGTGTAAAAAATTATGAAGTTATGTTGAATTGTTTTCACTTTTAAAAGTGAAATTAATGCAAATTTATTTTCATAAATATTTGAAATGCCTCTAAAATTGCTTTTATGGTTTTATAATAACAATAATTATTTATAGGATTTTATAAAATTTAGAAATCAATATTTCAGTAATTATTTAGCCCTGAGTGATTTTCTGATTGTACTTATTCGTAAAATCTGCATTTAATTTCAGAATTCTTCAAAAATTATGAAATTTATATTTATTTAAGTTGGAATATTCCGAGAATTTTAAAATTATTTTGGGAATTTTTCGGATTAATTTCACCCGCGCGTTGATTCGTTTATTTGTTAAAAGGGGTATAAATTACGTTTCAAAAATTGTTTTAAAATTAAGAAATTTATATTTTTATTAACTTCAGGATATTTGTAATATTTTATGACTAAATTTTTAGGTTTCGAGTTAATTTTTATTTATAAGTTTGATCGTTATTTTTGCAGAACGCGAACAAAATCTAAGACTACAATAGAAACCCGGACACGTGTTAAGTTTATATGTGTTGAATTGAAACGTGGCAGTACAGGATTAATAGGAATAAAACACTCAAAATATACAACTTCTTCCCTGTTCTTATCATCAGTCTCTCGAAACCTCTCAATCTCTCTCGATTCTCTGTTTCTCTCCTTTTGCTCTCCCGAACCCATCTTCTTCCCTGTTCTTTCGTTTTCCTCAGTTCTTCCCCGGTTTCGCGCGGTTTCTCGCCTTCCTGTGGGTTCTCCAGCCGGATTTCCGGCGATTCCTTTGTTCCCTATTTGGCTTGTTATATATACTTCTGTATATATATGTGTGCGTGAGTGTGTGTGTGTGTTACCTGTGTTGTGTGTGTGTGTTACCTGTGCTCTGTGTGTGTACGGCGGTGGCCGTGTGGTTGGCGGCTGTGCTTCCTGGTTGCTCGTTGGGCTTGTCCTTTGCAGATGGGCCTGTTAATTTAGGCCTTGTTGTTGATGTTGGGCCTTTAATAGTGAGGCCAGTTGTGTGCAGTTGGGCTGATTATTTAATACTGATTTGATTCTTTTATTTGCAGGAATTATTTGAATAAACATCTGTGATATTATTATCCGTGCGGGAATTTATTTTGTAATCGGTGAATTTATCGGGTACCCTTAAATTTTACCGCCGTTGACGATGAACTTCGGTGAGTCAACGGTGGACTGTGATGACACGGTTCTGAGTCCTAATATTTTAAAATAAATAATTTAGTTCGCATATTATTATTCGAAATAAAAAGTAGTAGTTAAATAATACATTTCGGGATTATTTGGAATGTGAAGTTGGATTGATTGCATGTTTGTGGATTGATTGGTTGATTATGACGTTGATGATGTTCGACGGGTAGTCCGATAAAACAAAGGAGACGCTGCCCGATTTCCGAGAAATCAAATTACGGAAATACAGGGGCGTATCTGGTAATTATCGGGACGTCGAGCGAATATGTATAAATATATATAAATATTCTATGAGAAACCTAATTGTATGTTGTGATAAAATGTTTTACCAAAACAAACAACCCTACTTTGGTGAAATGACGAGTATGCGTATTTTCTAAAAACGAACATTAAACTGATTTCTCGAGAACGCGAACCCTGAGTGTTATGTGTGTTATTGTATTATAACAGTACATATAAGTATGAGTTGGGATTGTTATCGTGTGGGTAAGATTGGTATTGAGGATATGTCAAGCATACTTGTACGTCTAACATAGAGTATTTTGACCCTATAGGTTCCAGTCGGGAAACCGAAAGTGGACGTTGGACTAAGGATAACCTAGAGGACAGTCGACGAGCTCAGTAGGGTTTCAACTAAAGAACTTGAGTGTTGAAGTCGAACCCAAGGTGATCTAGTGGTTAAACGTTAATGCCTGAGCGTCTGAGTCGGCTCAAAGACGATCAGTAATAGTTGTAAAGCTCTGCAAGGCAAGTACCCCTGACCATTCTTTTATGGTTCAGTATATATGAATAGCTAAATGTTTTATTCTCGTAATAGAACAGAAATAATTTAAGTTACGTATACCCCGTAGTTATAAATCACTGTTTTCAAATAGTTTTGGGGAAAAGTAACTTCGAAAGGTACCTATCTCGAATGAAATGATTTGCGAACTGGATTTTTAGGTGTGCTGGTAAAATGAATGGTTTTGAAAATTAGATAGGCACAAGTGTTTTAAAACTGGATAAAACGAATCAAATATTCGATAACGTTGCGTAAGTGGCTAATTCGGTTGCGCGCATTACATAACCGATTAGTCCAGCATAGTTAATCAGAGACCTAGCTAGTCTCTGCGGATCCGGTGATTTTGTGTGAAAGCCCGATCAGCTTTCCTAGACATTTTGTGTGATAGCCCGGCCAACTATCCTAGATAATTTGTGTGGAGGCCTGATCAGCCATCCCTAGATAATATCCAATACATTTCTGATTTTGATTTAGTGGTTCTCATAACAGAACAGGTGATTTTGTGGTTCCAGTAACGGAACAAGTGATTGAGGTTCCAGTAACGGAACAAATGGTTTTGGGTCCCCGTAACGGGATAAATGGTTTTATGGTTCCTGTAATGGAACGGAAGGTTTGAAAATGAAAATAGCATGCTAAAATTGAACTCTGGTATTTGTGCACAGCACACGACAGTTGATTTTGTTTTACAGAGCATGCTAGTTTTGATATCCAGTTTATACCTATTTTACATGTTTCTAACAACTTATGAATTTTGTTCCTAGAACTGCTTTACTTTAAATCATTTTTACTTGTTATTTATATAATGGTACTGCTGAGCAATTGATTGCTCACCCTTGCAGAATGTTTTATATATGTATTGTAGATGCATGGGAGATTCTTCCGCGATAGTCAGGGCAAAAGTTCATGTTTCTTTCGTGTCAGGCTCCTCTGAGGTAGTTATGTTGGACCAAAGATGGTCTGTTGAGTTGTTGTATTAAGATAGTATTGTTCAGATCATTGTTATAGGTTGGTTTTGTATTAGATGTAACCTAAGTCATACTTAAACCTGGAAAAGGTCTTGGTAAAGGGGTCATAGTTATATTATTAATGATTTGAATTATGTGGTGATTAGTGACGTCAACTCCTGACCCCGGGGTTGAGGCCGTCACAGTTGGTATCAGAGCCACGGGTTTGAGTCCCTGATTTAGTTTAGGAGTAGAGTTAAAAGAGTATAGGAAGGTTTATATATAGATGTGAGTCAACAACTCAATCAAAGGAGCAAGTCTATGAGTTTAGTCAAGGGTTTCGGAAGCGTAACCCTGACGTTTATTGAGGATTGACTGGAACTGCCCTAACCTAGAGTACGTGTGATAGACCCACTAATACTAACTAGCAATAATTATAATAATAATAAAGCATTAAGGAACTACAACTAATTAATTAATATTACAGAACCATAAATCCATGTCCCCAAATCCACAAGTAAGAGTTTGAACAACATCTAAACAACTAATAATACAAAAGTCTAATATCCAAGGTCAAACACATCTACAAGTTTTAAATTCCTAAAAGTTCTTTAAACCTTAGGGAAAAACCAATTCCCTACCTGCTCCAACATTTGACAGTAGGCATACCCTGAACCACCACAATTCTAACGCGCGGTTTGCTTGAAACGAGGCATGTTCGGGCTTAACTGAAGGGATAACATCAATAACAATATTA
Source organism: Apium graveolens (assembly GCF_009905375.1). NCBI lineage: Eukaryota > Viridiplantae > Streptophyta > Magnoliopsida > Apiales > Apiaceae > Apium > Apium graveolens. Next base: position 97,968 of record NW_027418761.1, read on the forward strand.
ATGAGCAAAATGCTCAGCAAGTGAATAATAGGGTAGACAGTTCATCATATGCTCAATAAAACAATAACAGAGGGTAAATCAATAATATAAATTTTTCCAGTAAAGTCCAAGATTATAACAAGTGAATGGAATTGAAATCACACAGTGCTATGAGCAATGAGGGGTGATCAGCCCACATCAAAGCTCCGAACCACACAACAAGTGATTCCTAACCATTAAGGATCCTCGACACACATTGGCCATATAAAACCATCAGGCTCCCTGCTACTGAGGTTTCAAAACTTTAACAGTGACTGGCGCCTCAGTCTTATTATTTCATTCAATTCCTTTTAAATAACTCATTTCAATTTAAAAGGGGTTCTTGATCAAGGATAATATAACAAGGGAAATGACAAGGTTCGAATGAGAGGATGATAATAGTGTATGGGTTTCTAAAGGAAATGAATCTAAGGTAGGAGGGTTTTAGGTTCCACTGGATATATTAAAGAACTATTTGTAGGGGTATTCGCAGAGATACGAAGTAATATGTGAGGAAAAGGGGTCAATTCAAGTATGAAAGCGATTAACTAAGTTCAAGATCCAATTATTGAATGATGTCAGGGACTAATCAATGTTATTAAATGATAGTCATACATTCACAGGGTGTTCAATCACAAGAAACATAATTATAAAGATAAGTTGAGAGTTCACTTGCCTGAACTACGCTTACTGAGTACTTGAATGGAATCGTCTATGGGCTCTTTTCCTGGCCTCGTACTTGAACCTATAATAAATAGTATCCTCGTCACAACTTTTCCTAACTACCCTTTCACGTACATTATATATATACACACATATAAATATATATATATACACACTTAACACAGTTAATTTCAAGTAATATATGCTTTACATAGTTCACAAAACACATAGCAAGAAAAGGCATGGCAATAGTATACTTAGATCCTAATCACTCAAGCAATTATCCTTTTAACAAATAATTAACAAGACTATTACTCTTAATCCTCCTTAAAAGACCTCAACATAATCTAAATTCAGTAAGGCACACTTGTGCCTCACCTCACAAGACTCACAAAACTAATGCATACTCTAAACTCTTCCCGAATGCACGTCTCGGCGCGACTTGTGTGCCTCGACACAAATATACATTCATACCTCGGGCCTTCACTTAATTATGATTTCTACAGACTCTTATGACATAATGCAACTCCCAAACTTGACTTGTCATCAAGGCCTCACTCATAAAGCACTTCAACACAATGCACTCCTCATAGGCTTTTTAATGCAACTCTTATGGTGACTCTCGGGTGTTTTGGTGGAAATGAGGTATCTCCACCTTGGTCCTTCACTCCAAACTAACTCTCTGAGGTTCCTAAGACTCTAAGCTAACTCTTAAAGTTGTAATGACTCAAAAAACTCACTTGGGCCTCCCTAGGCCTCAAGTGGAAGTTGACATAAATCTGCCTTCCCTGATTTCCAAACTACCCTATTTTTACCAACTTAAAACTCACTTAAAATATTCACTTACTGATTTTAATGACTTGCTAAGCTTACTAGGACTTCTTTATACTATTATAAACCAAGTCCCAATGAATGTCTATCCTAAAACATGGTTATAATGGGTCAAATATGGACTTGTACCAAATCTGCCCTGTTTTAAGTTCCTCTCGGTTTTGTGCATGTGCACCTAACCAAATGCATTATTTTACCCAATCTAAAGCTTCTGGACTCAAGTACATACAAAGTCCTAATTCCAATGAACTTGGGCCTAACAAGGCCTTACAAATGCATACCTAAAATGACCTAAACTTCTAGGGCTAAAATCTGTCCAAATAGGACTAATGCATTCCTTCAACCTTAACTTTCTTTTTAACCATCAAACCAATGAACAAACAAACAACCAAGCCTAAGATCATGTTAACACCTACTGACCTACAGTGCACAAGGTTGATTTACAACTTTATTTAGCATGCAATCAATTATAAGGACAAGCAAAGTTACACCTCACAAGACTCGCCATCACATAGTCATTTTTAAAGCAACAATTCGAACTACACATGCATGAAGACATCATGACACCTACTAACCTTAAGCTCCTATCATCATATACATTCTGAATCATTTAATCAAAAGAAACATGGCATGCAACTTACTAAATTCAAGTATCAAGAGGTTAAAAGATTAACTATAATAGTACTATCATGATCTCGAGTTTTAAGCCAAAAATTTGAACTATACACTTAGGTTAAGCACTTGATACCTACTGATTTTAATCTCTTCTAGTCATAACATAATTAAACTATCATTTTAACACATAATTCGTGGCATGTATCTCATAAAAAACAAGTATCAAGGCTCATAGCAAGCAAGTATGGTTCCTAGTCTAAAATTAATTGTAAATCAACATGCAAAGGCTAATCTCAACATGCAAGGGCTATAACTAACATGCAAGTCTTAAAATTTAATATACTTGAAGGTATACCTAGCATTCAAGAGTTTAAACATCATAACTCATTATTTTTAGAAGCAAAACCGGTTTATAAGTAACATGCAAAGTCATTTTCATAGAAATTTCTAAAGAACAATCCATAGACATTCGGCTCTTTTAATAAATCATTGCCAAATGATATGAACAATATTATGACTTAGAAAGTTGAAGTAAAAATACTTCTCCAAGATCATATCAAGTCCATATCTTTAAGCCCTTATGATTTTAGTCCTTAAATCCATGAGAACTCAAGGCCTAAATCTTGGCTATGAGAACACATCAACACATAATAAAACATACCTTTTATGAGCTAAATATTCAAGTATAAAGGTTAGAATATGAAGGAATTAGCTCCTTGATCAAAGTGTTTGAAAAAGAAGAAAAAAAATTGAAGGAAGAGGGGGAGGGGGAGCTTCGGCCGAGAGGGAGAGAAAAGGGGAGGGAGTGAAGTAGGTGTGCAAATGAGAGAGTGTAGCTTGTGTTTTTTGGTTTTGATATGTTAAAATGGTAGTGGAATGGAGAAATAACTTCTATGCCCTTCCTACAAGCTTAAGACATTTTTACATGCAAGGGTAGATGAGTATTTTGCTTGGTCAAAGTGAGTTAGTGGGGTTGGAAATGACGGTCCCATCCTTGGTCTCTATTATAAGGGATTTTGCATGCAAAGGGACATTAGTAATCTAGTAATCATTTTTCTAGAATTAAAAATATGCTTAAAAAGAATGAATTTTAATAAATAAAGTACAATTCCATAAATCACAAAACTTATACCATATATTACTTTAAGATTTTAGAAATTTTATAAGAGTATTTTCAAGAAATTTGAATAAAAATAATTTCAAAAAGAATTTTCTTTATAATAATACTTCTATAACAAGCCACATAAAAATACAATTTAATTAGATTTTAATGCAAATAAAGTTTTAAAAATATAATCTAGCATTATACCAATTTATCTAATCGTATAAGCACAAGATTTCCATATCCAAATATTTGTACGAAGATTCGAATCGTCTTGAAAGAAAAATATATTCGCATTTACTTAATTAACATAATCGCTGGAAAAGAACATTTAGAAACTTATGTACTCACAATAATGCACAGAAATACGACATCATAGATTTATAATATCATAGTATTTACAGACGTTACAACCTTCCCCCTTAAAGGATTCTGTCCCCAGAATCTTAAGCAAACAGATGAGGATACTTATCTATCATATCACTTTCTAATCCCATGTTGACTCTTCAACTTTGGGATTCCTCCATAAAACTTTAACTAAAGGAACTATCTTATTTCTTAACACTTTATCCTTTCTATCTAGAATGCTAACAGGTTGCTCGACATAAGATAAATCCGACTCAATCTCCACTGGTTCATTCTCTATGATACATTTGGTTTCGGGGTTGAACTTCTTAAGCAATTATACGTGAAAACCATTGTGAATGTGCTGCATTTGAGGCGGTAAGGCCAACTCGTACGCCACTTTTCCAACTTTACCCAAAATCTCAAAAGGTCCGACAAATCTTGGACTCAACTTTCCTTTTTTTTCTAAATCTAGTTATCCATTTCCATGGTGACACTTTTAACAGAACGGTTTCTCCTATTTCATAATCTACATCCCTTCTGCGCGGATCAGCATACTTTCGTTGTCTATCATGAGCTGCAATCAACCGATTTCAAATCAGATTCACCGCTTCTTTCATTTACTGAATCAATTCGGGGCCAATTACCTTTCGCTCTCCGACTTCATCCCAACATATTGGTGATCTACACTTCCTTCCATAAAGAGCTTCGTACGGGGGCATTTCAATACTGGCATGAAAGCAATTGTTATACGAAAACCCTACTAAAGGTAGGTGATCGTCCCAATTTCCTTCAAAGTCTAAGGCACAAGATCTCAACATGTCTTCTATGGTCTGGATCTGCGCTCACTCTGTCTATCCGTCTGTGGGTGATAGGCAGTGCTCATCCTGAGTCGAGTTCCCAAATGTTCTTAGAATTGCTTCCAAAATCTAGAGTTGAAACGAGGGTCTCTATCCGACATGATAGATACTGGAACTCCATGGCGAGTAACAATTTCCTTAAGATACATATGAATCAACTTGTCCATTGAGAATCTCTCGTAGATCGGTAGAAAATGAGCTGACTTAGTTAATCGATTGATTATTACCCACATAGCATCAAGATTAGATTTTGTCTTTGGTAATATAACTATAAAGTCCATTGCAATGTGCTCCCACTTCCATTCAGGTATTTCTAAGGGCTGAATTAGTCCACTCAGTTTCTGATGTTCGGCTTTTACCCTTTGACAAGTGTAGCATCTACTAATCCATTGAGCAATCTCCTTCTTCATATCCGGCCACCAAAAGTTCTGTTTCAAATCTTGGTACATTTTTGGACTTCCTGGGTGAATAGAGAATTCTGAGTTGTGAGCATCCTTCAAAATCTCGTTCTTCAATTCTTCCACATTCGGTATCCAAATTCTTGATGAGAATCGTAGAATTCCTTGGTTGTCTTTTTGAGTGCAAATCTCTTCTCCGGTCAATTCATTCATCTTTTGATTCATCACTTCTTCTTGACATTTCTTGATCTTCCCTAATAATTATGGTTGAAAAGTCAACGTACAGATCATTTCTGTAGGTGCACTTGGAGTTCGAATCTCAATTTCTATCTTCTCAAATTCCTTTGATAAATCTTGGGCCATGGTCAACATATTCAGTCTCTCCTTGCGACTCAAAGTATCCGCTACTACGTTCGCTTTTCCGGGATGATAATTGATTGTGCAATCGTAGTCCTTAATCAACTCCAACCATCTTCGTTGCCTCATGTTTAATTCCTTCTGAGTGAAAATGTACTTCAGGCTCTTGTGATCCGTATATATCTCACATTTTTCTCCATATAGATAATGTCTCCACAGCTTCAAGGCAAATACACGTGCAGCCAGTTCCAAGTCGTGAGTTGGGTACCTTTGTTCGTGAGGCTTAAGTTGTCTTGACGCGTAGGATATCACCTTCCCGTGTTGCATTAAAACACAGCCCAATCCTTTGTGTGACGCATCACTGAATATCACAAAATCTCCTTTATCATCTGGCAGAGCTAAAACTGGAGCAGTAACCAACTTTTGCTTTAATTCTTGAAAACTCCTTTCACATTTTTTCGTCCATTCAAACTTCTCATTCTTTCAGGTCAATTTTGTCAATGGTACCGCAATCTTAGAAAAATCCTTCACAAATCTTCGATAGTATCCGGCCAATCCCATGAAATTCTAACTTCAGTCGGAGTCTTCGGCCTTTCCCAGTTCATTACAGCTTCTATCTTTGTTGGATCAACTCAAATCCCTTCCCTACTGACAATGTGCCCTAAAAACTGAACTTCTCGCAACCAAAATTCACACTTCAAAAACTTTGCATATAACTTCTCTTTTCTTAAAGTCTCCAAAGTTATTCTCAGATGTTCAGCATGTTCTTCCTCGGCCTTTGAGTATATTAAAATATCGTCGATAAACACAATGACAAACTTATCCAAGTACTCCTTGAATACTCGATTCATCAAATATATAAAGGTGACTGGTGCATTTATCAATCTGAATGCCATAACTACAAACTCATAGTGTCCGTATCTAGTTCTGAAAGCAATATTTGGTATGTCTTCCGGCTTAATCTTCAACTGATGATATCCCGATCGCAGGTCAATCTTTGAGAAATAAGTCGCTCCTTTAAGTTGGTCAAACAAGTCATCAATACGAGGTAACGGATACCTATTCTTGATGGTCAATTTGTTCAATTCTCTATAGTCGATGCACAATCTCATACTTCCATCCTTCTTTTTCACAAACAAAACTGGAGCACCCTATGGAGATACACTCGGCCTTATAACTCCTTTATTCAATAGTTCTTGTAATTGCTTGGCCAATTCCTTCATTTCTGCCAGTTCCATACGATAAGGTGCCTTCGATACAGGTTCCACACCGGGCGCTAAGTCGATAGAAAATTTGATCTGACAGTCAGGCGGCAATCCTGGAAGTTCGTCTGGAAATACATCGGAAAATTCACTAACTATCGGAATACTTCCTATATTCGGCGTCTCCTTAGATCTATCAATTACATGAGCCAAATACCCTTCACACCCTTGTCTTAACAATCTTTTAGCTTGAATCATTGTCAAAAACTTCTTAATTTATTTCTGTCCTTTAAACTCTACTTTCTTTCCTTGAGGGGAATTAAGAATTACTTTCTTCTTCTTACAATCTATCTGAGCACCATGCTCTGCTAACCAATCCATTCCTAATATAACGTCAAATTCTCCTAGTTGAAAAGGTATGAGGGAAGCAGGGAAACTATAGCCTAAAATCTCTACTTTACATCGAGGGCAAACATCTTTAACATACACTCGTTCTTGATTAGCCAAAATGATAGATAAGGGTTCAACTAAAAGTTCAATTTCATAATTCAACTTGCCAATAAAAGATTCAGATATGAAAGATCTAGTAGCTCCGGAATCAAATAGCATTTTAGCATTGATGTTGTTGACAGAAAGTGTACCTGCCACAACTTCAGAACTCTGAACAGCATCCTTAATGTTTATGCTGAATGTCCGGGCCTGAGCAGGATATGAGGGAGGAAACACTGCAGTTACAGATTCAGAAGGTTGATTTAAAGGAAGTTGAAGAATTGGAACAGAAGATGTCATTGCTTGATTGAAAGGAGCAGTCGTCAATTGCATCAACTTGTTGTTTCCGGGGGTCTTGCAATCCCTCGACATGTGACCAGTCTTTTCACATTTAAATCATGTAACAAAAGGCTTCGGGTTTCGGCACTCATTCGTGTAATGACGTTTTGCATTGCACTTGTAACAGACGATGTCAGTCTTATTGCAGTTACCCGTGTGTTTCTTGTTATAAAATTTATACTCTGGATTTGTTGCTTGCTGGAATCTCTGCCCTTGAATCATATTCCTCTAACTCTTATTATCACCTTTCTTAAAGCTTCGGGATCCTCCTTGGTTCTGGAATCCAAACTTCTTAAAATTCTTTCCACTTTGGCTTCCTTGAGCTGATCATTCTCCACTACTTCCAAACTTTCTTTTCTTACTCTCTTTTTCCTTCGAATTTTGGTCACTTTCTCCTTCAATCACCATTGCCTTTTGGACCACTTCAGCATATGTGGCCAATTTAAAAGCAGCCACTCTGCTTCGTAGCCAAGGCTTCAATCCTTGTTGAAATCTTTTCGCTCTCTTCTCATCCGTGTCCACGTAATCTCCAATAAACCTAGCCAATTCATTGAATTTCTTCTCGTACTCTCCCACATTCATTCCTTCTTGCTTCAATTCAAAGAACTTCAATTCCATTTGAGTCTGCATATACCTCAGGAAATACTTCTCTAGGAATATCTTCTTGAATCTATCCCAAGAAATAACTTCTTCTTCTTCTAGAGCACGGGCTGACTCCCACCAATAGTTCGCTTCGCCTTTCAGAAAATAAGACGCATAATCGACCTTTGTTTCTTCCCAAACAACAGATAGCGTGAAAGTTTTCTCCATCTCTTTAAGCCAAGATTGAGCTTCTACAGGGTCTTGAGTTCCACAAAACTCTGGTGGTTTCACAGCTTGGAACGATTTGAAAGTCGTAGGGTTTGGTGGTGGTAGAGGTGGTTGTTGAAGTTGTTGCTGAAGAATTTGTTGTTGTTGAGCAATGGTAACAGATTACTGGTGAAGTATTTGCATAAGTTGAGTCAAGTTGGGTGGTGGATCTTCATGATTCCTGGTATTGGTGTTGCGGGCTCTATGAGGAGGCATGATTCTGAATATACACAAGAAAGGTTTATTCACAGTTCAATAATTGCATAGACAGGTTATAGCAAGGGTAAATATTAAGCAACGAGATGTTATTCAAGAGATATCATATGAAAAGATTAGACATGATCAAGTTTTTTTAAAGAGGTCAACTGAATTTAATCAACAATTTTTATCTAAGCAAGTATATAACATGGTAATGAGATGGCAATATCATAGAGATAATCAAAGTGCGAATTTAACAGTAGTTCAAATGAAAAGTGCGAAATAGAGTATAAACAGGAAATAAAGTGCAAATAAAGTCTTTCCGAAACAATCTGGGTACAAGGTACAAATGGAAATCAAAGTACTAATCAACAACAATGCTGGAGATAGGTAGACTATATGATAGTCTAAGGGGATGGTGATGGAGGAACAGGGGCACGGAGACGGCTAATCACTCGGCGGAGCTCGTCAGCAATGGCGGTAAGAGCAATCTGACTCTCTCTCTCTCTCTCTCTCACGGTGTGGAATCATCAATTCCAATCGGTCCTCAGCCATCTGGATGATCTCCTCACGTCTGGCTATTAGTCGGGGTCGGTTGGGCTCGTCATCAAAGTTCTCGCAGTACAACTGATCCACCCTATGCCGAAGATTCGCGTTCTTGCCTTCCAATCGATCAACCATAATTACCATATGTTCGTACTGGGAGAATGACACAGTAGAAGGGAATCCGGGAGTCGATGAGGATGATGCCTGACAATCAGTTATATATATATATACGCGGTTGTAAATAAAAGGGTCGGAAAACCTATAGATTCTAACGCCCCAAAACCCAAATGATCTAAGTTCATCCTATTCTATAAATTCCTATCTTATATTCATTCATCCTATATTGTTCAGTGACTCAAACCTGTGGCTCTGATGCCAAAACTGTGACGGACCCAGTAATACTAACTAGCAATGATAATAAAGCAGTAAGGAACTACAACTAATTAATTAATATTACAGAACCATAAATCCAAGTCTCTGAATCCAGAGGTAAGAGTTTGAACAACATCTAAACAACTAATAATACAAAAGTCTAATATCCAAGGTCAAACACATCTACAAGTTTTAAATTCCCAAAAGTTCTTTAAACCTTAGGGAACAACCAGTTCCCTACCTGCTCCAACATTTGACGATAGGCATACCCTGAACCACCACAATTCTTACGCGCGGTCTACTTGAAACGAGGCATCTTCGGGCTTAACTGAAGGGATAACATCAATAACAGTATTAATGAGCAAAATGCTCAGCAAGTGAATAATAGGGTACACAGTTCATCATATGCTCAATAAAATAATAACGGAAGGTAAATCAACAATATAAATTTTTCAATTAAAGTTCAAGATTGTAACAAGTGAATGGAATTGAAATCACACAACGCTATGAGCAATGAGGGGTAATCAGCCCACATCAAAGCTCTGAACCACACAACAAGTGATTCACAACCATTGAGGATCCTTGCCACACATTGGCCATATAAAACCATCAGGCTCCCTACTACTAAGGTTTCAAAACTTTAACAGTGACTGGCGCCTCAGTCTTATTATTTCATTTAATTCCTTTTTAATAACTCATTTCAATTTAAAAGGAGTTCTTGATCAAGGATAATATAACAAGGAAAATGACAAGGTTCGAATGAAAGGATGATAATAGTGTCTGGGTTTCCAAAGGAAATGAATCTAATGTATGAGGGTTTTAGGTTCCACTGGATATATTAAGGAACTATTTGTAGGGGTATTCACAGAGATACGAAGTAATAGTAAGGAAAAGGGGTCAATTCAAGTATGGAAGTGATTAACTAAGTTCAAGATCCAATTATTGAATGATGTCAGGGACTAATCAATGTTATTAAATGATAGTCATACATTCACAGGGTGTTCAATCACAAGAAACAGAATTATAAAGATAAGTTGAGAGTTCACTTGCCTGAACTACACTTACTGAGTACTTGAATGGAATCGTTTATGGGCTCCTTTCCTGGCCTCCTACTTGAACCTATAATAAATAGTATCCTCGTCACAACTTTTGCTAACTACCCTTTCGCGTATATTATATATACAGACATATATAAATATATATATATATACACTTAACATATTTAATTTCAAGTAATATATGCTTCACATAGTTCCCATAACACATAGCAAGAAAAGGCATGGTAATAGTATACTTAGATCCTAATCACTCAAGCAATTATCCTTTTAACAAATAATTAACAAGACTATTACTCTTAATCCTCCTTTACAGACCTTAACACAATCTAAATTCAGTAAGGCACACTTGTGGCTCACCTCACAAGACTCACAAAACTAATGCATACTCTAAACTCTTCGCGAATGCACGTCTCGACACCACTTGTGTGCCTCGACACAAATATACATTTCTACCTTGGGCCTTCACTTAATTATGATTTCTACAGACTCTTATGACATAATGCAACTCCTAAACTTGACTTGACATCAAGGCCTCACTCATAAAGCATTCCTTCCACCTTAACTTCCTTTTTAACCATCAAACCAATGAACAAAGCAACAACTAAGCCTAATATCATGCTAACACCTACTTACATATAGTGCACAAGGTTGATTTACAAATTTATTTAGCATGCAATCAATTATAAGGACAAGCAAAGTTACACCTCACAAGACAAGCCATCACTTAGTCATTTTTAAAGCAACAATTCGAACTACACATGCATAAAGACATCATGACACCTATTAACCTTAAGCTCTATCATCATATACATTCTGAACTAGCATTTAATCAAAAGAAACATGGCATGCAACTTACGAAAATCAAGTATCAAGAGGTTAAAAGATCAACTACAATAGTACTATCACAATCTCGAGTTTTAAGCCAAAAATTTGAACTATACACTTAGGTTAAGCACTTGATACCTACTGATTTTAATCTCTTCTAGTCATGACATAATTAAAATATCATTTTAACACATAATGCATGGCATACATCTCATAAAGACCAAGTATCAAGGCTCATAGAGCGCAAGTATGGTTCCTAGTCTAAAATTACTTGTAAATCAACATGCAAATGCTAATCTCAACATGCAAGGGCTATTGTAATAACCCCCAAAATTTTGAACTTTTTGTAACCCTTGTGAATAATGTTTTAGCTGAATGAGAAAACTTTTCATGCCACACTATGTAGGGATTCTGTTATGGATATTCTGAGATTTTATTAGTACTCTACATGGTATATAAGTGTATGTAAAGATCACCAGAATCCAATTCCGAACACTTTGATTTTTCCCGGAAATCCACTAGATACGGAAAGAATTGAGTATAAGGTAACAGGATAAAAAGGATTTAAATTAAAGGATTATAAGAGAGGATCATAAAAGGAATATAATATATTGAGAAAGGTTAAGGGAACCTAAGTAATAAGATCCCGGGTATGATCCCTCAAACGATAAACGAAAACGAAAGTTAAGCGAACCGTATAACAGATCAGCGGTCATTAGACAAACAATTAGGAAGTTAATTAAAGAGATTAGTGGGGATGATGTCACCTAACCAATGAGAAGAGGACAAGGAGGGAAAGATGACATCATAGCATGACATAAGCATGACATGGGAAGGAAGGAAATGTGGTGGATTATTAACCACACAAAATCAGGGGCAAATAGGTAATTTACCAAAACAAAAACAAAACTACAACCAACCAAGCCAAATAATTAATTCTTCATCAAAACAAAAGAAAACCAAGGCATTATTTCTTCATTTCTCTCGGCTTTTACTATTGCAAAGGAAGAAGAAATTCAAAACTCAAGATCAAGGCTTCCTAAATTGGTAAGATAATTCCCTAATCATCCTTATGCATAGTTATGGCCATATCATGAGTTTAAGCACCCCATTCATTCTCAATCTTCTTCAATAAATCAATGAAGAAGACAATGAATAGTGACTTCAAGAATTTTAACTTGATTTTTTTGTTTTTCCTTTAAGATCCAAGCTTTCCTAAGACTCCTCAAGGCTTCTTAAGGCTTCCTAGCTACTCCCACCACTTCAAGGAAGGTATATCATCTCCAAACCCTAGATTCCTTTGTATTATAAGATGATTTTGATTATTATGGTGATGTAGTAGCTTAATGCTTGTGGTTTAGAGTGTGGGTTGGAGTGGTAGTGAAATGGAATGGTGAATCTTGTTGTTTTGGTTAAAAGAACTTAAGTATAGTTAAATTCAAGCTTAGGCATAAGTATAAATGTTAATATTGAATTGATTGGGGCTGTTATGATGTGATAAGGATGGACTTTGGTTGTATGAATGGATTGAGGTTGAATTGTGATGGTTTTTGAATGGTTTAAAATTGGGAAATCGCGTAAACATAGCCGTCGTAATGTCCGATTTACTTTAGACTACTTTTGTTCATAACATTAGGACCCGAGAACTCCCTGCTAGATGTTGACCATTGCCATTTTTAGATAGCTCATGTTACGAGCTTCATTTTGATATGTAGTTCGTTCGATTCCGATGCACGGTTTAGGAGAAACGACCGTTCCAAGTAACGGCATTTCGCGAACGAAACTTTTCCCCTTGCCTTACTTTGAAACATAGGTTAAAGACCAAAAAGGGTTAATTAATGTATGAAACAATTATGGTAAGTGTGTTAGGAAGTTGGTAAGACACCCGCAAAAGAATCGCCTTAAAACTCGTAATGGTTAATTTATTAAAAATGGTGGAGCCGAGGGTACCCGAGTGACTTAAGAGAATCAGTAAGCGCAAAATAAGCGTTAGAATCTAAGTTAGTTAAAGTATAGATTTACAAGTGACTTTGGTTTAATTCCAACTTACTTGTAGTTTATAGGTTACCAGACTCGTCCCGAGCCTTTTATCACCCCCAGTCGTTCAGGCAAGTTTTCTATCCGTTATACTGTTGTTGTGATGTATATGTGTATATGCATTATCTTGCGATAGATGCATGTTGGTTAATTAGCAAATGTGCGATATATTGAAGCATGCTGATATGGTATATATATGCATGCCTGTTTCGTATTCTTGCCATATATATCTGTTGGTTCAGTTGATAATACCTATGCTAGAGAATAGTGGTAATTTGCATATACCCTTAGTATAGGGACCCAAAGGTGAAAACATTTTCTAAAACCGGGAGTCGAGGATCCCGAGAAGATTTTATATATATATATATTTATATATATATGGTTATAGTTTTCCAAACTATTAATCGAATAAGGTTTATTCGATAACTTTATTTTATTTAATGAATATTATTTGAATATTCATCCGAGGACTTATGACTCCTTTTATTTTATTATTGAATATTATTTCGAATATTCATCCAAGAGCTTATGACTCAGTTTATATTATTTAATGATTGTTAATTGGATAGTCATTTGAGGATGTATTGACTCCTTTATTTTATTTAATGAATATTATTTATAATATTCATTCGAGGTATTATGACTCCGCTTATTATTTAATAATATTCTTTATTTTATTAAAGAATAATGTTTCGATAATCAAACTTATTTTCGATTATTCAAATAAAGATAGTACTTTCATATAAGTTTATCTTTGGTTATTTAATACTCATTTCAAGTATAAGTTTTAAAACTTCTACTTCGATTATTTTTATAAGGAATATCTTTATGAGAATATTATTTAAATAATAATATTCAGATATTTTCTAATATATCGGGACTGATTTATTTTAATAAATCAGCAGTACTCCAAACATTCTTAAAAATGTTTTCGAGTCTTCAAAATGATTTTTAAAGTTAGAGTGGACCCCAAAACTCATTTTTTTTATATTTAAGATCTTCCTTTCAAAGGGGATTTAAATACTCGCTCAAAACCTGGGGGATCCAGCTCTGTGGTACATTTTACATTCGCAACGTGGTTGCTGTTTTGAGAAAACAAATGAATTGATTACTTACCCAACGTTCGGGAAGTAAGCCCATCTAATTGAGTCGGCATAAGCGACAGGCCGGGGTACGGTCTATCAAAGTGTAAGTGGCTGGGTGGCAGTCCATCAATGCGTAAGAGGCCGGGTGGCGGTCCAGCACAAGGTCCTTATGTGGCCAGGGTGATGACCGGTGGGGGATTCATCCATCTACTAGTAGAAAAGGTTACTTATTGGTATCTTTGCCTGATCAGCAAGATATCGGGTTTATGCCAAAATTCTTTTCCTTTCCAAAATTCATTGGATGTTACAAACTCTGTTCATACTTTATATAACAGAGGTTCCAGGAAATGTTTAAGAGATATATATGCGGATATATATCGGGACTAAATAAGGTATCTCGTAACTTTATTTCATTCAATAATATTTCAAAGATTGAATTTATCCAAGTCTTAACTTGTGGTCTCATCTATGAGATGACTTTTTTTTTAACCTATAATACTTTGAACAGTGGTAGTTAAAGTAGCCTTATAAATGATATAAGTATAGTGAAGTATTTGGTAACTTCATCTTCCTTTAAGTTTATATCCAGTAAGTAATTATCTTACTTTTGATAAAGGTTTTCATTAAGTTATCTATTAGATACTTGCATTATTGATTACACTATATATTATCTTGCGAGCTGTAAGGCTCACTCTTGCTTTATTTCTTCATCACACAACAACAGTTAGGAAGGATGGCCAGACTCCAGCAGACCCAGCGCAAGCGCGTGGGAAGCGTCCCGCGTCTTTCCGTTGATGTTGTAGCTGCTATAGCTGCAGAGGTAGATCTATTGTAGATCAGACCATCTACTTTTGAGAATCAATTATGTATAATTATAACTTGTGGCAGATAATGGCAATTAATTGTAAACTTATTAAGTAATCATTTTGGGTTGTAATAACTTTTAAATTGCGGATTCAAAGACTTGTACTTATTTCAATTTCATCTCTGAGACTATAACGGGTTGTGGTGTGTGTTAGTGTGGGGTCACAACATGAGGTTAATTATTATTAATTAAGTGAAGTGATATTGTGGAGAGAAAGATCGTGACGACCCGGATCCCCGACCCCGGATCTGGGGGTGTTACAGAAATGGTATCAGAGCTAAGCGTTATAAACCTCAGAGATGATGCGACGATATAATAACAAACTCACAAAGATAATAAGAACTCTTGCCAAGTTCATGGTCGGACTACTTAAAGTAGTGCTGACAGTTAAAACCCTTACGGGAACCCTTATAAGTATCATGATAGTAACTTAGCTCGTTTAATGTGTAGGCTCCTGAGATAGAGGACCCTGAGATGTTCGAGCATGAGCATGATGAGGCACTGCTAGATGTTGAAGATCAGGAGGAGCCTGAGATGGAGGAGGATGAGGAGGACCCCTCAGAGGAGTCAGAGACGGAGGTCATTGCTATTTCAGATGAGGAGGACCCCTCAGAGGAGTCAGAGACAGAGGTCATTGCTATTCCAGAGGAGGAGGACCCGGATGAGGTCCCAGTAGCTGAGGAGCGTGTCGGACCTATGGTAGTGTATGCTGGTACCCCTTTACCCACACTTCCGGTGGTCAGAGCTCCTACCCCTCCACCACTATCTTGGATCCCTTATGATGACAGCTCAGAGACCCATACTTCCGAGCCTAGGCAGACTGAGGAGGCACCCCCAGCGGCTCCGGATTCACCACCTCTTGACCCTGCCCATATGCAGTCTTCGTTAGCCCACGGCTATATTCAGGATGTACTGAGGACCCGATTGGCTGTTGCTGAGGCCCGACTGGATGAGGCCAGGAGGGAGTTGGATGCGGAGAGGGCGGGTAGGCGTACCCGAGCTTATGAGACTAGGGCTTCTATAGCCCGATCCTTGCGAAGGGAGCTTACGGGGATAGAGCTCACGTCCTGAGCAAGACTCAGATCTCTCCAGGGGGACAGGCATGGTAGGATCTCCAGGTGGCAGGCCGAGTATATCTTCCGTCGTGCGATGGAAAGGGTATGAGAGCTGACCCGCTCCGGTGTGTGATTCAGGATTGACGATGGAATAGTCTAGTTGTCTAGTTAGCCGAGGCCTTAGTAAGAGCCAATTTTCCGGGATAGTTGACTTGTATATAGCATCCCTTTTTCTGACTAGACAGATAGACTCTTGTGTATCACTTTTGGGACAGATGGCTGTAGCACTGTTGTACTTTTGACCAGATCAAACTATGTATTTCTCGCATTATGTATATATTTGTTTCCTTTTGGTTCAGTTCCTTAGTGACGAGGTCACTGTTTTTATCATTATTATTACTGCACTTCGTATTAGAACTGTCATAAAATAATAGAATTGCGAGATACGTTCTCCCTTTTATAAGAGTTGTGCAAGGCACAATGTTGTATATGATTGTGACCTAACGTTGAATTTCCCAATAATATTTTTTTTATCAGAATCATGCCGCCAAGAAAGATTGGAACTAGGGCGAACCCTGGATCTGAGGACCAGGGAAGCCATAATCAGGACAATAGAAACCAGGAACACAATGAAGAGGAAGATGAGGATTATGTGGAACAGGATGACTCCCTGTATGAAGAGGAAGAGGAAACATATGATGTTGAGGGATTTGAGATAGAGGCTGAAGAAGGAGAAACTGAGGTTGAGCAACCAGTACCAAACCCAGGCATGGATCCCATGGGCCAGTTCATGCAACTCCTAAGGCAGAACTTGGAATGTCAACCCAACCCACCCCCTCAAGGAAATAACAATAATGTGGAAAACTCTTTCAGGGCTTTTAAGTCCCTTAAGCCCCCTGAGTTCCACGGATCAGCCAACCCAGTTGAGGCAAGGGCATGGTTAAAGGAAATGGAGAAATCCTTTGAGATTCTGAGTACCGATGAGGCACAGAAGACTGTATTTGCTACCTACCTTCTGAAAGGAGAGGCTAACTACTGGTGGGAGGCCAAGAAAAACATGGAGACAGATGCTATTATAACCTGGGAGAGATTCAGTCAGTTGTTTCTGGGAAAGTATTTCCCGAGGTTTATGGAAAACCAGATGGAGCTCAAGTTCTTGGAGCTAAAGCAGAATAACTTGTCTGTAGCAGAGTACGAAGCGAAATTTACTGAGTTATCAAGGTTTATGCCGGAGTTTGTGAGCACTGAGGAAAAGAAAGCTAGGAGGTTTCAGCAGGGACTGAAACTGTAGATTCAGAATAGGGTGGCAATCCTTGAGCTTATGGATTATGCCACTCTGGTGCAAAAGGCAACAATTGTAGAAGCTGGAAGTGAACAGATGCAGAAGGAAAGAGAAAAGAAGGGAATAAAGAGGAAAAGTATGAGCATGGGTGGAGGTTCCGCGGTAAGGAGCTTCCCAACTAGATTTAATCGAGGAGCAGTGTCCCTACCGGGAAGGAACACTGGGTTTAAGCGGCCCATGAGCGTGAATGTGAGCCAGAGTGGCCAGAAGTCAAGAATGTCCTATTCTAACCAGTCTCGACCCCCATTGCCAGCCTGTAACACTTGTGGAAGGATGCATTCTGGGGAATGTAAAGGAAATCCGGTAATCTGCTTCAAGTGTGGTCGAGAGGGTCACTATTCGTACAAGTGCACTTCGCCAACCCCCATTACCCGCCCAACCACCTTGTCATCAGTGTGGACACCCGGGTTATTGGAAGAGGGAATGCCCAATGAACAAACCAGCAGCTTCGGGAGCAAGCAGGGCTGCTTCTAATAAGTCACCTACCGCAAGGACTTTCAACATGACAGTCCAGGATGCTATGAAAGATTCAGATGTGATAGCAGGTACCCTTTCTCTAAATTCAGTCAGTGCAAACATTTTATTTGATTTGGGAGCAACTAAATCTTTTATATCAAGGGACTTTGCACGTAAATTAAGACTTAAAGCTGAACCCTTGATAGAACCCTTACAAGTAGAAATAGCCAATCATGAAATTAACCAGATTCACCCCGCCTGTGAGATAGGCATAGGGGAGCAATCTTTTAGTATTGATCTGATTCCTTTTAAATTAGGGGAGTTTGATGTAATTTTGGGAATGGACTGGCTATCTAGCAATGATGCTCAGATAGACTGTAAAGGGAAGAAAGTTAAGTTAAATATCCCAGGGAAGAAAGAAGTTATATTTAGAGGAAAGAGGCAGACGCAGAAATTTTTGACTATGGCCCAGGCCAGAAGGATGCTACGAAAAGGAAATGAGGCCTACCTGGCATATGTGGTAGACACGCAGAAGGAGGTGCCCAACTTACAAGATATTCCGGTAGTCAACGAATTTGAAGATGTATTCCCACAAGACCTTCCGGGATTACCACCCGATAGAGTGATTGAATTTGCTATTAAATTGGCCCCCGGGACGGCGCCAGTTTTAAAAGCACCTTACCGGTTAGCCCCATTAGAAATGAAGGAATTAGCTATCCAATTACAGGAACTCTTGGATAAGGGTATGATAAGACCCAGTGTGTCTCCGCGGGGAGCACCAGTTTTATTTGTTAAGAAGAAAGATGGGAGCATGAGGCTGTGCATCGACTATCGAGAGTTGAACAAGCTAACCATAAAGAACAGGTACCCATTACCTAGAATAGACGATCTGTTCGACCAGCTAAAGGATGCTGTTTATTTTTCCAAGATCGACCTGAGAACTGGATATCACCAACTAAAGATTAAACCCGAAGATATTTCCAAGACAGCGTTCCGTACCAGGTATGGGCATTATGAGTTCTTGGTAATGTCCTTTGGATTAACCAACGCCCCAGCGGCTTTCATGGATTTAATGAATAGAGTATTTAAGAAGTACTTGGACAAGTGTGTGATAGTTTTTATCGATGATATTTTGATCTACTCAAGGACTGAGGCAGAACATGCAGAGCATTTGAGAATAGCTCTAGGAATACTCAGAGAGGAACAGTTGTATGCCAAATTCTCGAAGTGTGAATTCTGGCGGAATGAAGTACAATTTTTAGGACATGTGATCAATAAAGAAGGAGTATTGGTCGACCCCTCCAAGATAGAGGCGGTCTCGAATTGGGAAAGGCCAACCACACCCACAGAGGTAAGGAGTTTCATAGGATTGGCCGGCTACTATCGTAGATTTGTACAGGACTTTGCGAAGATCGCAGCCCCTTTGACACGACTTACTCGTAAGACAGAGAAGTTTGAATGGACGGAGAAATGCGAGAACAGTTTTCAGGAATTAAAGAAAAGGTTGGTAACGGCCCCGGTGTAGGCATTGCCGGACGGAAAAGGGGATTTTGTGATATATAGTGACGCGTCGCACAAAGGATTAGGGTGTGTGCTTATGCAGCACGGTAAAGTGATTGCGTATGCATCGAGACAACTGAAGGAATACGAGATTAGATATCCTACTCATGACCCTGAGCTCGCGGCAATAGTATTTGCCTTAAAAATTTGGAGGCACTACCTGTATGGAGAGAAGTGCGAGATTTTCACAGACCATAAGAGCCTCAAGTACATATTTACGCAGAAAGAGCTCAACATACGCCAGAGGAGATGGTTAGAACTAATCAAGGACTATGATTGTGAGATTCTCTATCATCCAGGGAAAGCCAATGTGGTGGCTGATGCCCTTAGTAGAAAGGAAAGACTCAGAATGATAACGACTTCGGAAGAATTGATAAGGAATTTTGAGAGAATGGAAATAGAAGTAAAGGTAACCGGAACCGGAACTGAAAAGCTTTTTGAGATCTCAATGCAGCCAGAGTTATTGGAAAAGATCAGATTGTGCTAAGAGAAAATAATGAATGAAGGCAGAGAGTCAATGACTGGAGAGGAGATCCATACTGAGAAAGATGATAGAGGGATAATGAGGTACTCCTACCGGATTTGGGTTCCGAATATTCAAGAGCTTAAAGATGAGATTTTGGATGAAAGCCATAGTTCAAGGTATTCCATTCACCCGGGAAGTACCAAGATGTTTAGGGATTTGAAGGAATATTACTGGTGGCCCAACATGAAGAGGGACGTAGCAGAATGGGTAAACAAATGTTTGACTTGCCAAAGAGTAAAGGCAGAGCACCAGAGACCCAGTGGACTTTTAAGACCCCTGGAGATTCCCGAGTGGAAATGGGAACAGATAGAGATGGATTTTGTTGTAGGCTTACCAAGGACGAAAGCCAATCATGATGCCATATGGGTAATTATAGACCGACTGACAAACTCAGCTCATTTCATTCCTATCAATGAGAGATACACAGTCGATAGACTGGTGGACATTTACCTTAAGGAAATAGTGACGCGACATGGAGTCCCAGCGTCCATTGTCTCAGACCGAGACCCCAGGTTCAACTCCAGATTTTGGAGGAGCTTTCAAGAATGTGCGGGGACCAAGTTAAATATGAGTAC
Organism: Apium graveolens; assembly: GCF_009905375.1. Lineage (NCBI taxonomy): Eukaryota > Viridiplantae > Streptophyta > Magnoliopsida > Apiales > Apiaceae > Apium > Apium graveolens. Next base: position 118,536 of record NW_027418761.1, read on the forward strand.
CGCGTACCATCCCCAGACGGATGGGCAGAGTGAAAGGACCATCCAGACACTAGAGGATATGTTGAGAGTCTGTGCAATAGACCTTAAAGGAAGTTGGGATGATCACTTACCGTTGATCGAGTTTTCTTATAACAATAGCTTCCATGCTAGCATCGGAATGCTGCCTTATGAGGCCCTGTACGGAAGAAGGTGTCGATCTCCCTTATACTGGGATGAAGTGGGGGAGCGGAAGATGCTCGGACCCGAAGTGGTCCAAAGGACCAAAGATATAGTGGATCTTATCAGAGGGCGACTTGTAGCAGCCCAAGACAGACAGAAGAAATATGCAGACCTAGCCCGAAAGGACAAGGAATATGAAGTAGGGGACTTAGTACTGCTGAAAGTATCCCCTTGGAAGGGATTAATGAGGTTCGAAAAGAAAGGAAAACTAAGCCCAAGATACATTGGACCTTTTGAGATATTAAGACGGATTGGAAAGTTAGCTTACGAGCTAGCCTTACCCCCTAACTTGCAACAAGTTCATAATGTGTTCCATGTGTCAATGCTAAGCAAGTATCATCGGGATGCCAGACACATAGTGGAGTACGAGCAGGTGGATATGCAACCAGATCTGACTTACGTGGAGAAGCCAGTAAGGATTATAGATAAGAAGGAGCAGGTGCTTCGGAACAAAGTGATCAAGCTAGTCAGAGTACTATGGCAGAATCATAATGTGGAAGAATCAACTTGGGAACTAGAGAGCGCAATGCTAGAAAAGTACCCCCATTTATTTTCTATTTGATTCCGGGACGGAATCCTTTTAAGGAGGGGAGACTGTAATAACCCCCAAAATTTTGAACTTTTTGTAACCCTTGTGAATAGTGTTTTAGCTGAATGAGAAAACTTTTCATGCCACACTATGTAGGGGTTCTGTTATGGATATTCTGAGATTTTATTAGTACTCTACATGGTATATAAGTGTATGTAAAGATCACCAGAATCCAATTCCGAACACTTTGATTTTTCCCGGAAATCCACTAGATACGGAAAGAATTGAGTATAAGGTAACAGGATAAAAAGGATTTAAATTAAAGGATTATAAGAGAGGATCATAAAAGGAATATAATATATTGAGAAAGGTTAAGGGAACCTAAGTAATAAGATCCAGGGTATGATCCCTCAAACGATAAACGAAAACAAAAGTTAAGCGAACCGTATAACAGATTAGTGGTCATTAGGCAAACAATTAGGAAGTTAATCAAAGAGATTAGTGGGGATGATGTCACCTAACCAATGAGAAGAGGACAAGGAGGGAAAGATGACATCATAGCATGACATAAGCATGACATGGGAAGGAAGGAAATGTGGTGGATTATTAACCACACAAAATCAGGGGCAAATAGGTAATTTACAAAAACAAAAACAAAACTACAACCAACCAAGCCAAATAATTCATTCTTCATCAAAACAAAAGAAAACCAAAGCATTATTTCTTCATTGCTCTCGGCTTTTACTATTGCAAAGGAAGAAGAAATTCAAAACTCAAGATCAAGGCTTCCTAAATTGGTAAGATAATTCCCTAATCATCCTTATGCATAGTTATGGCCATATCATGAGTTTAAGCACCCCATTCATTCTCAATCTTCTTCAATAAATCAATGAAGAAGACAATGAATAGTGACTTCAAGAATTTTAACTTGATTTTTTTGTTTTTCCTTTAAGATCCAAGCTTTCCTAAGACTCCTTAAGGCTTCTTAAGGCTTCCTAGCTACTCCCACCACTTCAAGGAAGGTATATCATCTCCAAACCCTAGATTCCTTTTTATTATAAGATGATTTTGATTATTATGGTGATGTAGTAGCTTAATGCTTGTGGTTTAGAGTGTGGGTTGGAGTGGTAGTGAAATGGAATGGTGAATCTTGTGTTTTGGTTAAAAGAACTTAAGTATAGTTAAATTCTAGCTTAGGCATAAGTATAAATGTTAATATTAAATTGATTGGGGCTGTTATGATGTGATAAGGATGGACTTTGGTTGTATGAATGGATTGAGGTTGAATTGTGATGGTTTTTGAATGGTTTAAAATTGGGAAATCGCGTAAACATAGCCGTCGTAATGTCCGATTTACTTTAGACTGCTTTTGTTCATAACATTAGGACCCGAGAACTCCTGCTAGATGTTGACCATTGCCATTTTTAGATAGCTCATGTTACGAGCTTCGTTTTGATATGTAGTTCGTTTGATTCCGATGCACGGTTTAGGAGAAACGACCGTTCCAAGTAACGGCGTTTCGCGAACGAAACTTTTCCCCTCGCCTTACTTTGAAACATAGGTTAAAGACCAAAAAGGGTTAATTAATAAGTGTGTTAGGTAGTTGGTAAGATACCCATGAAAGAATCGCCTTAAAACTCATAATGGTTAATTTATTAAAAATGGTGGAGCCGAGGGTACTCGAGTGACTTAAGAGAATCAGTAAGCGCAAAACAAGCGTTAGAATCTAAGTTAGTTAAAGTATAGATTTACAAGTGACTTTGGTTTAATTCCAACTTACTTGTTGTTTATAGGTTACCAGACTCGTCCCGAGCCTTTTATCACCCCCAGTCGCTCAGGCAAGTTTTCTATCCGTTATACTGTTGTTGTGATGTATATGTGTATATGCATTATCTTGCGATAGATGCATGTTGGTTAATTAGCAAATGTGCGATATATTGAAGCATGCTGATATGGTATATATATGTGTGCCTGTTTCGTATTCTTGCCATATATATCTGTTGGTTCAGTTGATAATACCTATGCTAGAGAATAGCGGTAATTTGCATATACCCTTAGTATAGGGACCCAAAGGTGAAAACATTTTCTAAAACCGGGAGTCGAGGATCCCGAGTAAATTTTATATATATATATATATATATATATATATTTATATTTATATGGTTATAGTTTTCCAAACTATTAATCGAATAAGGTTTATTCGATAACTTTATTTTATTTAATGAATATTATTTGAATATTCATCCGAGGACTTATGACTCCTTTATTTTATTATTGAATATTATTTCGAATATTCATCCGAGGGCTTATGACTCTGTTTATATTATTTAATGATTGTTAATTGGATAGTCATTTGAGGATGTATTGACTCATTTATTTTATTAATAAATATTATTTATAATATTCATTCGAGGTATTATGACTCCGCTTATTATTTAATAATATTCTTTATTTTATTAAAGAATAATGTTTCGATAATCAAACTTATTTTTGATTATTCAAATAAAGATAGTACTTTCATATAAATATATCTTTGGTTATTTAATACTCATTTCAAGTATAAGTTTTAAAACTTCTACTTCGATTATTTTTATAAGGATTATCTTTATGAGAATATTATTTAAATAATAATATTCAGATATTTTCTAATATATCGGGACTGATTTATTTTAATAAATCAGCAGTATTCCAAACATTCTTAAAAATATTTTCGAGTCTTCAAAATGATTTTTAAAGTTAGAGTGGACCCCAAAATTCATTTTTTTTATATTTAAGATCTTCCTTTCAAAGGGGATTTAAATACTCGCTCAAAACCTGGGGGATCCAGCTCTGTGGTGCATTTTACATTCGCAACGTGGTTGCTGTTTTGAGAAAACAAATGAATTGATTACTTACCCAACGTTCGGGAAGTAAGCCCATCTAATTGAGTCGGCATAAGCGATAGGCCGGGGTACGGTCTATCAAAGTGTAAGTGGCTGGGTGGCAGTTCATCAACATGTAAGAGGCCGGGTGGCGGTCCAGCACAAGGTCCTTATGTGGCCAGGGTGATGACCAGTGGGGGATTCATCCATCTACTAGTAGGAAAGGTTACTTATTGGTATCTTTGCCTGATCAGCAAGATATCGGGTTTATGCCAAAATTCTTTTCCTTTCCAAAATTCATTGGATGTTACAAACTCTGTTCATACTTTACATAACAGAGGTTCCAGGAAATGTTTAAGAGATATATATGTGGATATATATCGGGATTAAATAAAGTATCTCGTAACTTTATTTCATTCAATAATATTTCAAAGATTGAATTTATTCAAGTCTTAACTTGTGGTCTCATCTATGGGATGACTTTTTTTTAACCTATAATACTTTGAACAGTGGTAGTTCAAGTAGCCTTATAAATGATATAAGTATAGTGAAGTATTTGGTAACTTCATCTTCCTTTAAGCTTATATCCAGTAAGTAATTATCTTACTTTTGATAAAGGTTTCAGTAAGTTATCTATTAGATACTTGCATTATTGATTACACTATATATTATCTTGCGAGCTGTAAGGCTCACTCTTGCTTTATTTCTTCATCACACAACAACAGTTAGGAAGGATGGCCAGACTCCAGCAGACCCAGCGCAAGCAGGTGGGAAGCGTCCCGCGTCTTCCCGTTGATGTTGTAGCTGCTATAGCTGCAGAGGTAGATCTATTGTAGATCAGACCATCTACTTTTGAGAATCAATTATGTATAATTATAACTTGTGGCAGATAATGGCAATTAATTGTAAACTTATTAAGTAATCATTTTGGGTTGTAATAACTTTTAAATTGCGGATTCAAAGACTTGTACTTATTTCAATTTCATCTCTGAGACTATAACGGGTTGTGGTGTGTGTTAGTGTGGGGTCACAGCATGAGGTTAATTATTATTAATTAAGTAAAGTGATATTGTGGAGAGAAAGATCGTGACGACCCGGATCCCCCCGACCCCGGATCTG
>NW_027418762.1:0-88121 GCF_009905375.1 Apium graveolens
GCCACACTATGTAGGGGTTCTGTTATGGATATTCTGAGATTTTATTAGTACTCTACATGGTATATAAGTGTATGTAAAGATCACCAGAATCCAATTCCGAACACTTTGATTTTTCCCGGAAATCCACTAGATACGGAAAGAATTGAGTATAAGGTAACAGGATAAAAAGGATTTAAATTAAAGGATTATAAGAGAGGATCATAAAAGGAATATAATATATTGAGAAAGGTTAAGGGAACCTAAGTAATAAGATCCAGGGTATGATCCCTCAAACGATAAACGAAAACAAAAGTTAAGCGAACCGTATAACAGATTAGTGGTCATTAGGCAAACAATTAGGAAGTTAATCAAAGAGATTAGTGGGGATGATGTCACCTAACCAATGAGAAGAGGACAAGGAGGGAAAGATGACATCATAGCATGACATAAGCATGACATGGGAAGGAAGGAAATGTGGTGGATTATTAACCACACAAAATCAGGGGCAAATAGGTAATTTACAAAAACAAAAACAAAACTACAACCAACCAAGCCAAATAATTCATTCTTCATCAAAACAAAAGAAAACCAAAGCATTATTTCTTCATTGCTCTCGGCTTTTACTATTGCAAAGGAAGAAGAAATTCAAAACTCAAGATCAAGGCTTCCTAAATTGGTAAGATAATTCCCTAATCATCCTTATGCATAGTTATGGCCATATCATGAGTTTAAGCACCCCATTCATTCTCAATCTTCTTCAATAAATCAATGAAGAAGACAATGAATAGTGACTTCAAGAATTTTAACTTGATTTTTTTGTTTTTCCTTTAAGATCCAAGCTTTCCTAAGACTCCTTAAGGCTTCTTAAGGCTTCCTAGCTACTCCCACCACTTCAAGGAAGGTATATCATCTCCAAACCCTAGATTCCTTTTTATTATAAGATGATTTTGATTATTATGGTGATGTAGTAGCTTAATGCTTGTGGTTTAGAGTGTGGGTTGGAGTGGTAGTGAAATGGAATGGTGAATCTTGTGTTTTGGTTAAAAGAACTTAAGTATAGTTAAATTCTAGCTTAGGCATAAGTATAAATGTTAATATTAAATTGATTGGGGCTGTTATGATGTGATAAGGATGGACTTTGGTTGTATGAATGGATTGAGGTTGAATTGTGATGGTTTTTGAATGGTTTAAAATTGGGAAATCGCGTAAACATAGCCGTCGTAATGTCCGATTTACTTTAGACTGCTTTTGTTCATAACATTAGGACCCGAGAACTCCTGCTAGATGTTGACCATTGCCATTTTTAGATAGCTCATGTTACGAGCTTCGTTTTGATATGTAGTTCGTTTGATTCCGATGCACGGTTTAGGAGAAACGACCGTTCCAAGTAACGGCGTTTCGCGAACGAAACTTTTCCCCTCGCCTTACTTTGAAACATAGGTTAAAGACCAAAAAGGGTTAATTAATAAGTGTGTTAGGTAGTTGGTAAGATACCCATGAAAGAATCGCCTTAAAACTCATAATGGTTAATTTATTAAAAATGGTGGAGCCGAGGGTACTCGAGTGACTTAAGAGAATCAGTAAGCGCAAAACAAGCGTTAGAATCTAAGTTAGTTAAAGTATAGATTTACAAGTGACTTTGGTTTAATTCCAACTTACTTGTTGTTTATAGGTTACCAGACTCGTCCCGAGCCTTTTATCACCCCCAGTCGCTCAGGCAAGTTTTCTATCCGTTATACTGTTGTTGTGATGTATATGTGTATATGCATTATCTTGCGATAGATGCATGTTGGTTAATTAGCAAATGTGCGATATATTGAAGCATGCTGATATGGTATATATATGTGTGCCTGTTTCGTATTCTTGCCATATATATCTGTTGGTTCAGTTGATAATACCTATGCTAGAGAATAGCGGTAATTTGCATATACCCTTAGTATAGGGACCCAAAGGTGAAAACATTTTCTAAAACCGGGAGTCGAGGATCCCGAGTAAATTTTATATATATATATATATATATATATATATATTTATATTTATATGGTTATAGTTTTCCAAACTATTAATCGAATAAGGTTTATTCGATAACTTTATTTTATTTAATGAATATTATTTGAATATTCATCCGAGGACTTATGACTCCTTTATTTTATTATTGAATATTATTTCGAATATTCATCCGAGGGCTTATGACTCTGTTTATATTATTTAATGATTGTTAATTGGATAGTCATTTGAGGATGTATTGACTCATTTATTTTATTTAATAAATATTATTTATAATATTCATTCGAGGTATTATGACTCCGCTTATTATTTAATAATATTCTTTATTTTATTAAAGAATAATGTTTCGATAATCAAACTTATTTTTGATTATTCAAATAAAGATAGTACTTTCATATAAATATATCTTTGGTTATTTAATACTCATTTCAAGTATAAGTTTTAAAACTTCTACTTCGATTATTTTTATAAGGATTATCTTTATGAGAATATTATTTAAATAATAATATTCAGATATTTTCTAATATATCGGGACTGATTTATTTTAATAAATCAGCAGTATTCCAAACATTCTTAAAAATATTTTCGAGTCTTCAAAATGATTTTTAAAGTTAGAGTGGACCCCAAAATTCATTTTTTTTATATTTAAGATCTTCCTTTCAAAGGGGATTTAAATACTCGCTCAAAACCTGGGGGATCCAGCTCTGTGGTGCATTTTACATTCGCAACGTGGTTGCTGTTTTGAGAAAACAAATGAATTGATTACTTACCCAACGTTCGGGAAGTAAGCCCATCTAATTGAGTCGGCATAAGCGATAGGCCGGGGTACGGTCTATCAAAGTGTAAGTGGCTGGGTGGCAGTTCATCAACATGTAAGAGGCCGGGTGGCGGTCCAGCACAAGGTCCTTATGTGGCCAGGGTGATGACCAGTGGGGGATTCATCCATCTACTAGTAGGAAAGGTTACTTATTGGTATCTTTGCCTGATCAGCAAGATATCGGGTTTATGCCAAAATTCTTTTCCTTTCCAAAATTCATTGGATGTTACAAACTCTGTTCATACTTTACATAACAGAGGTTCCAGGAAATGTTTAAGAGATATATATGTGGATATATATCGGGATTAAATAAAGTATCTCGTAACTTTATTTCATTCAATAATATTTCAAAGATTGAATTTATTCAAGTCTTAACTTGTGGTCTCATCTATGGGATGACTTTTTTTTAACCTATAATACTTTGAACAGTGGTAGTTCAAGTAGCCTTATAAATGATATAAGTATAGTGAAGTATTTGGTAACTTCATCTTCCTTTAAGCTTATATCCAGTAAGTAATTATCTTACTTTTGATAAAGGTTTTCAGTAAGTTATCTATTAGATACTTGCATTATTGATTACACTATATATTATCTTGCGAGCTGTAAGGCTCACTCTTGCTTTATTTCTTCATCACACAACAACAGTTAGGAAGGATGGCCAGACTCCAGCAGACCCAGCGCAAGCAGGTGGGAAGCGTCCCGCGTCTTCCCGTTGATGTTGTAGCTGCTATAGCTGCAGAGGTAGATCTATTGTAGATCAGACCATCTACTTTTGAGAATCAATTATGTATAATTATAACTTGTGGCAGATAATGGCAATTAATTGTAAACTTATTAAGTAATCATTTTGGGTTGTAATAACTTTTAAATTGCGGATTCAAAGACTTGTACTTATTTCAATTTCATCTCTGAGACTATAACGGGTTGTGGTGTGTGTTAGTGTGGGGTCACAGCATGAGGTTAATTATTATTAATTAAGTAAAGTGATATTGTGGAGAGAAAGATCGTGACGACCCGGATCCCCGACCCCGGATCTGGGGGTGTTACAGCTATAACTAACATGCAAGTCTTAAAACTTAATATACTTAAAGGTATACCTAGCATTCAAGAGTTTAAACATCATAACTCATTATTTTTAGAAGCAAAACCATTTTATAATTAACATGCAAAGTCATTTTCATAGAATGTCTAAAGAACAATCCATATACATTCGGCTCTTTTAATAATTCATTGCCAAATGATATTAACAATATTATGACTTAGAAAGTTGAAGTAAAAATACTTCTCCAAGAACATATCAAGTCCATATATTTAAGCCCTTATGATTTTAGTCCTTAAATCCATGAGAATTCAAGGCCTAAATCTTGGCTACAAGAACACATCAACACATAATAAAACATACCTTTTATGAGCTAAATATTCAAGTATAAAGGTGAGAATATGAGGGAATTAGCTCCTTTATCAAAGTGTTTGAAAAAGAAGAAAAAAATTGAAGGAAGAGGGGGAGGGGGAGCTTCGACCGAGAGGGAGAGAAAATGGGAGGGGATGGAGTGAAGTGGGTGTGCAAATGAGAGAGTGTAGCTTGTGTTTTTGGGTTTTGATATGTTAAAATGGTAGTGGAATGGACAAATGACTTATATGCCCTTCCAACAAGCTTAAGACATTTTTGCATGCAAGGGTAGATGAGTATTTTGCTTGGTCAAAGTGAGTTAGTAGGGTTGGAAATGACGGTCCTATCCTTGGTCTCTATTATAAGGGATTTTGCATGCAAGGGCACATTAGTAATCTAGTAATCATTTTTTTTAGAATTAAAAATATGCTTAAAAAGAATAAATTTTAATAAATAAAGTACAATTCCATAAATCACAAAAATTATACCATAAATTACTTTAAGATTTTAGAAATTTTATAAGAGTATTTTCAAGAAATTTGAATAAAAATAATTTTTAAAATAATTTTCTTTATAATTATACTTCTATAACAAGCTATATAAAAATACAATTTAATTAGATTTTAATGCAAATAAAGTTTTAAAAATATAATCTAGCATTATACCAATTTATCTAATCGTATAAGCACAGGATTTCTATATCCAAATATTTGTACGAAGATTTGAATTGTCTCGAAAGAAAAATATATTCGCATTTACTTAATTCACATAATCGCTGGAAAACAACATTTAGAAACTTTTGTACTCACAATAATGCACATAAATACCACATCATAGATTTATAATATCATAGTATTTACAGACGTTACATTACGTTTCCTTCGCATATGTATTATTAGTAATGTTCGATAGAGATTACTAGTTTTTCCCTCGAGAAAACGAGTCTGATTGCGAGGATTCAGCGTTGAGCGGGCCCTTGTTGTGTCAGCTGAGAATACGCCAATGTTATTTCTAAATATCGCATTTTTTATGATGAGGAATGTTATTGGACCGTTTATGTGACCTTGTTGAGTCTGGATAGTATGATAATAGTCTGTGGCTGCTATGACGACCAAGTTTTATAGTGAATATGGATTAAAACGGGAGGTGGTATCTTTGAACCCTTCTATTTCTTTTTTGAAATGTATTTTGTTTCCGGAGTAATTTTTTCCTATTCCATAAGTTGCTTATTTCCATGTGAGAAAGTTGTGAACCCGAAGTAAGCTACTTAGGGTTCTATTGATCTCATTACAAATCAGATTCACCCCTTCCTATTTGTGAATTTCTTTTTTAACATTGTTTCTTTCCTCGGAGTTTCTATCAGTTGATTGGGGCAGATAATGCATATGAGTTGACCATTTGTCTGTGTGGCAAAAGGGTCTGGTGGGACGCCACCGAAGTATGCGTTGTGAGCTATGCGGTACTAAGACTGGCCATCTTATGTACTTGTATGGTTGCTCTCAGTCATACCTATGTCTTCTTTTATTGTCTTCCCTGTATTATCGATTCTTTGACTTTGAAATTTCATTTAAAGTCCCGAGGCAATGAATTGTCAGTAGCTTTTATAATTAGACAGTCTGGTTATTGAAAGTAAACAAGAGTTGACTGTCTGGAGGAATAGAAGTTTTACATTGAGTTGTTACTTCCGAAACGAAAGCGGTAGAGAAGATTCATGATTCGATATTGAAGGGTGCAACTTTAGGGAAGCTAACTCGGTGGTAGATGGGTCATTTACAAGAGACAAGAAATCATCTGTAGAGGAATGGTTGATTTAACCTCAGAACTAGTGCGTTAATCAAGTCTGTGATTTTTAAGTTTAACTTGACTTACTAGTTTACCTTCTTGGATGATTCCTAGTATAACCCGTCTAGCTTTGCGGTATATGGAATTTGTTAGTGTTGTATTTTAATGGTGCTGAAAGGTTGCTAGTGTTGCTAATCTATGTATCTTTTATAAATGGATCCTAAGAATAAAGACAGGGATGCTTTGATTGGGCAGCATTTTCCTGACACAGGTGCACCATTTGAACGGTGATATTTTTTTTATACATTCTCGTTATGTTTTGAATAAATTTCCTGTTATATTTCAGGAAAATGCTACCCAAGAAAGTTACCCAGTCTAAAGAAAATAATAGTAGTTTGACAGAGGGTCCAGTTATAAATGAAATTCTAGACTTATTATGCCAGCAACAGCAACAACAGTTGCAGTTAATCCAACTGATTCAGCAGCAACAACATCAACAAGAAGAGTTAAACCAAACTACCAGTTTTAAATCCTTTCAATCTGTTAAGCCCCCAGAGTTCAAGGGTGAAGTGGATCCTGTTGTTGCCAGAAATTGGCTGAAGGAGATAGAAAAGGCATTTACCCTCACGCAAGTAAGTGATGATCTTAAAACCGATTATGCGAGTTACTTTCTTAAGAACGAAGCAAATTATTGGTGGGAATCCACTCAAGTGTTGGAAGGAGAAGGCCCTATTTCTTGGACAAGGTTTACAGAATTATTCTTGGAGAAGTATTTTCCCGGTGGTTTAAGGGATCAATTGGAAGTCGAGTTTCTGGAACTGAAATAAGGTGAAAGAAGTATGTTGGAGTATGAGGCCAAATTTACAGAATTGGCCCGATTAGTTCCTGAGTATGTAAGTACGGAGATACAAAAAGTAAGGAGGTTCCAAAAAGGGTTGAAGACTGAAATTCGCAGAGGTGTTGTGGCATTGCAACTCAAGACATACTCCTCTATGGTTCAGGCCGCCCTGGTAATAGAAGGTGACCAGAAGTTAGCTATTAGGGAAGAGAATGATAAGAAAAGGAAGTCTGGTGGTGTTATGGACAAGGCAGATCAAGAAAAATCTAGTCAAGAATTGCAGAATCAGTTTGGCCAAAGCAGGAGTAAGAGATTCCATAGACAGAGTTTCTCTCAGGCTAGGTCTAGTACTACTTAGTTGCTTCCACTCAAACCCAGTCAGTCAAGTCAGCAGTGGATTGCAAGTCCTGTGACAGGAGACGCATTGGTTCGTGCAAAAAGAATGTGCAATGTTTCAAGTGTGGACATAAGGGTCAATATGCATCAGAATGTAATCCAGGAAATCCAGGAGTTATGTGTCACAATTGTGGAAAGGTTGGGCATATTGCAAGGAGTTGGAGAATAGTTATTCAAGGAACTTCATCCCAAGGGCCAACATTCAGCACAGATGGAGGAAGAACTTTCAAAAGGACCAAGAGATCAAGCATTTATAAGTTGGATGTAGTTGCATTTGATCGGACACCCCTTGAGCTAGAAGAGTTTGATGTGATTTTAGGATCGGGTTGGTTGTCCTGTAGTATGGCAATAAGTGGTTTTGGAAGAAGCGAAGTGTAAAGTGTACAAAAGCCAATAGCAAGGTAAGTTTCTGGATGCAGAAGCAATATACGAAGTTCTTCCAATCATGCGAGAAAAGAAGTAATAAGCTAAGGATATAAGATAGATCCACCCTGAGTAAAGATGCGAAGGAGACAATACTTAAGCTGGAGGAAGTTTGAGTAATAAAGAAATGCCTGGAGTTTCTCTAGAGGCCAGTGGATCGAAATGCTTTGTTCAATAATGGTAAAAGTTACTAGAAAGGGAAATAATCTTACCATATATAGTTCCTTGGGTTGCACCAGTGATGTTGTTAGAAAAAAAAAAGAAAAAAAAAAGATGAAATTATGAAATTGTATACTGATTATCGGGAGTTTAACAAAACGACGAATAAGAATAAATAACTTATGTTAAGAATTGAATACTTATGTGACCTAATTCAAGGAATGTGTAATTTCTCGAGAAATTATTTAAAATCCAGCATGAGGACATATCATTTTAGGAATATTCTGAGAATTTTAAAATTATTTTAGGAATTTTTGGGATTAATTTCACCCGCTCGTTGATTCCTTTATTTGTTAAAGCGGGTATAAATTGCATTTCAAAAATTGTTTTAAAATTACGAAATTTATATTTTTATTAACTTCAGGATATTTGTAATATTTTACGACTAAATTTTTAGGTTTCGGGTTAATTTATAAGTTTGTTGAGACTACAGTAGAAACTAGGACACATGTTAAGCTTATATGTGTTGAATTGAAACGTGGCAGTACAGGATTAATAGGAATAAAACGCTCAAAATAAACAACTTCTTCCATGTTCTTATCATCAGTCTCTCGAAACCTCTCAATCTCTCTCGATTCTCTGTTTCTCTCCTTTTGCTCTCCCGAACCCATCTTCTTCCCTGTTCTTTCGTTTTCCTCAGTTCTTCCCCGGTTTCGCGTAGTTTCTCACCTTCCGGTGAGTTCTCCAGCCGGATTTCCGGCGATTCCTTTGTTCCCTGTTTGGAGTATATATATATGTGTGCGTGAGTGTGTGTGTGTGTGTTACCTGTGTTGTGTGTGTGTGTTACCTGTGCTGTGTGTGTGTATGGCGGTGGCCGTGTGGTTGCCGGCTGTGCTTCCTGGTTGCTCCTTGGGATTGTCCTTTGCCGATGGGCCTGTTAATTTAGGCCTTGTTGTTGATGTTGGGCCTCTAACAGTGAGGCCGGTTGTGTGTAGTTGGGCTGATTATTTATCCTGATTTGATTTTTTTATTTGCGGGAATTATTTGAATAAACATCCGTGGTATTATAATTCGTGCAGGAATTTATTTAGTAATCGGTGAAATTATGTTAAAAACCCGATATTTATCGGTTACCCGTAAATTTTACCGCCGTTGACGATGAACTTCGGTGAGTCAACGGTGGACTGTGATGACGCGGTTCTGAGTCCTAATATTTTAAAATAAATAATTTAGTTCGCATATTATTATTCGAAATAAAAAGTAGTAGTTAAATAATACGTTTCGGGATTATTTGGAATGTGAAGTTGGATTGATTGCATGTTTGTGGATTGATTGGTTGATTGTGACGTCGATGATGTTCGACGGGTAGTCCGATAAAATAAAGGAGACGCTGCCCGATTTCCGAGAAATCAAATTAAGGAAATACGGGGGTGTATCTGGTAATTATCGGGACGTCGAGAGAATATGTATAAATATATATAAATATTCTATGAGAAAACTGATTGTATGTTATGATAAAATGTTTTACCAAAACCAATAACCCTACTTTCGTGAAATGACGAGTATGCGTATTTTCTGAAAATGAACACCAAATCGATTTCTCGAGAACGTGAACCCTGAATGTTGTGTGTGTTATTGTATTATAACAGTACATATAAGTATGAGTCGGGATTGTTATCATTTGGGTAGGATTGGTATTGAGGATATGTCAAGCATACCTGGACGTCTAACATAGAGTATTTCGACCATGTAGGTTCTAGTCGGGAAACTGAAAGTGGACGTTGGACTAAGGATAACCTAGTGGACAGTCGACGAGCTCACTAGGGTTTCAACTAAAGAACCTGAGTGTTAAAGTCAAATCCAAGGTGATCTAGTGGTTAAACATTAACGCCTGAGCGTCCGAGTCGGCTCAGAGTCGATCAGTAATAGTTGTAAAGCTCTGCAAGGCAAGTACCCCTGATCATTCTTTTATGGTTCAGTATATATGAATAGCTAAATGTTTTATTCTCGTAATGGAACAGAAACAATTTAAGTTACGTATCCCCCGTAGTTATAAATCAATGTTTTCAAATTGTTTTGGGGAAAAGTAACTTCGAAAGGTACCTATCTCGAATGAAATGATTTGCGAACTGGATTTTTAGGTGTGCTGGTAAAACGAATGGTTTTGAAAATGAGATAGGTACAAGTATTTTGAAACTCGATAAAACGAATCAGATATTGGATAACGTTGCATAAGTGGCTAATTCGGTTGTGCGCATTACATAACTGATTAGTCCAGCATAGTTAATCAGAGACCTAGCTAGTCTCTTCGGATCCAGTGATTTTGTGTGAAAGCTCGATTAGCTTTCCTAGACATTTTGTGTAATAGCCCGGCCAACTATCCTACATAATTTGTGTGGAGGCCTGATCAGCCGTCCCTAGATAACATCCAATACATTTTTGATTGTGATTTAGTGGTTCCCGTAACGGAACAGATGATTTTGTGGTTCCAGTAACGGAACAAGTGATTGAGGTTCCAGTAACGGAACAAGTGATTGAGGTTCCAGTAACGGAACAAATGGTTTTCGGTCCCCGTAACGGGACAAATGGTTTTATGGTTCCTGTAATGGAACGGAAGGTTTGAAAATGAAAATAGCATGCTAAAATTAAACTATGGTATTTATACACAGCACACGACAGTTGATTTTGTTTTACAGAGCATGCTAGTTTTGATATCCAGTTTATACCTGTATTACATGTTTCTAACAAGTTATGAATTATGTTCCTATAACTGCTTTACTTTAAATTGTTTTTACTTGTTATATATATAATGGTACTGCTAAGCAATTGATTACTCACCCTTGGAGAATGTTTTATATATGTATTGTAGATGCCTAGGAGATTCTTCCGCGGTAGTCAGGGCAGAGTTCCAGTTTCTTTCGTGTCAGGCTCCTTTGAGGTAGTTGTGTTGGACCAAAGATGGTCTGTTGAGTTGCTGTATTAAGATAGTATTGTTCAGATCATTGTTATAGGTCGGTTTTGTATTAGATGTAACCTAAGTCATACTTAAACCTAGAAAAGGTCTTGGTAAAGGGGTCGTATTTATATTATTAATGATTTGAATTATGTGGTGATTAGTGACGTCAATTCCTGACCCCGGGGTTGAGGCCGTCACATTCCCCTTCGCTTCGGAACCTACACATTATATTAACCTCATTACTATTCACCCTTAAACTCCTTATAAGCCTATAAACTCCTAGACTAACTTGTACTCTTATCATAAATACTATTACACAAGAACTTATATTTACAAGAATACACATAACTTAATCATATGCAATTCAAGTAATCCACATAGTCACATAATCACATAATGGCATGGCATATACTACTAGTTATTTATACTATAATATCACCTAAATACCTAAACACATAAGCAAGTAACACATAAGAACTATTATTGACCTTAACTTAAACCTAAAGATGATGTGCAACACTCGGACTCTTCACCTCTAAGTCTCAAATACAACGTATATCACTAAAAAATTCCTAAGACCACTCGAAGGGTGCTCTCGGGTTTCTTGGTGGAAAAGGGGTGTCTCTACCTTGGGCCTTCACTACAATTCACTTCCTACAGGTTGTTAAGACTATAAACTAACTTCTAAATTTGGTGAGACTCAAAGGCCTCACTCTTATAGGCTTACAAAAATCAATACTCACATTAAGGTTCTTGCTAGCACCAGTTTGCACGTCCTGTGCTCCTTGGCCGAAATCTCAACTTCTACCTGGGAAATTCTAACAAAACCAATTCCCATGGATTATTAAGACCTAAACCTATCTCTCAAACATGGTTTCAGGCCAAGGCCTCACCTGGGCCTCTCTAGGACTCTGCCCAAAGTCGACACTATCCAGCCTCCCTCGCAAACACTCTGCTCTATTTTTACTCACATAAAACTCAATTTTCTCACTCAATTTTTAATTATAATGGTTTTTTAAGCTTCCTAAGGATGTATTACACTTATTTAAGCCAAGGTCCCGTGAAGGCCTAGCCTATGGCATGGTTAAAGTCGACCAAAGTTCAAGCGTACGCAATTCTGCCTTGTTCTGAGTTACTCTCGGAAATGTGTGTGTGCACCTACCTAAATGCAAGTTTTTCAACGAATCAAAGCCACTGGACTCCATTACAACTCAAGTCCTAACTCCAGTAAACTCAGGCCTAGAAAGGCCTTACCAAAACTCATCTAAAACAGCCTATACTTATGGTGAAAAATTCTGCTACATAGTGCCTAGTGTACCTCCTTCCACGTTAACTCCCATTTTAACATCAAAACCAACAATCAAGCCAACAAATATAACCTACATTGTACACAACCCTATTGACTATCATTTTATGGAAAAATACGAGCATAAACCTAGCCATATAATCCATTTACCGAGGCAAAAACAGAGAGCATAGCAGAGCAGATTTTACATATGTGATTTTTAAGCCAAATTTTGAACTAAACATACATGGTATCAACTTGATGGCTACTAGATTTTCTCATGAATTATCAAGGCACATAGCATACTAGCATTTTAGAGCATAAACCATGGCATGCATTGCACAAAAACTCAAATTTAAGTCACATAGCACATTTATCCGAAATACTACCTATTCTATAACATGCAAGTATAAACTTCAACTTTTAACGTAAAAATCATGGCATGCAAGGATGGAAACTTTGTAAAATACATCTTATAAAATCATAAGTTTTTTTAAAAGTCACATGCAAAGTCTCTTTCTTCTTGAAAACAAACAAAACTATCACACAAACAACAAAAATCCATTCGGCACCTTGGGAGTCATTGTCGAATGCTTGAGGCCAAGATTATGACTTTAAAATGGAAGCAAAACACTTTATCAAGACCATTTCTTGCTCAAGTTTTATGAGCCACATTAGGTTCAACTCTAGATTCACAAGAATTAAAGTTAAACCATTGGCTTTAGCCACATGCAACTAAGAAACTAACCTTAAATAAAGATGTAACACTAGGTGTAAATGTCCCTTGCTTTGATGAGTTGAAAGGTGTTAAGAAAATGAATAAATGAGGAAGAAAAATGAGAGGGATGGGGAGGGTTTAGGTTCAGCAGAGAGAGGGTAGGGAGAAGAGAGCGTGGAGTGATGTGTTGGTGGAAAAGAAAATGATGTGAGAATGAGTGTTGTACTTGGTTTTTGTCTCACCAAATGGTAGTGGAGTTTGAGTTTACTATTTTATCCTTCATCCACTAATAACAAGTTTTTGCATGCAAGGTTTTATTGGTCATTTGTTTGGTCAAATGGAGTTAGTGGAGGGTGAAAGGACGGTCTTACCCTTGATCTCTATTTGGGTGGAATTTGCATGCAATGGCACACTTGTAATTTAATAACTATTAAAAGTATAATTAAAAAGAATGTGTTTTAGTAATTAAAATATAAATCCATAAATCACAAAATTAATACCATAAATACTATGAGATTTTAGAATTTTAATAAAATTATTTTCAAAAATTTCGGACAAAAAGAATTTATATTAAAAATAGTTTTTCTAATATTATCATACTAATAAATCATGAAAAATATAATTAACACATTAAAAATCACACCAACAATTGCAATTAATTTGACTATACTCCACAATATTAGAATATAATTTATTCGTCTATTCATAACTTATGCAAATATCACTAAATCGCGAAAATCTCAATTATTACTTAATCGCGTAGTCGCAACTATTCAAATATTATCAAATCGCGCTACTTATTTAATCGCGTAACGAAAATCTTACTCACATACAAAAGCTTTACGCTTAAAAATATTCCAGCAACATTCACAATGCCACACGACAAAATTATACACAATATATAACGAATCCGCATAGTCGGTCTTATAACACAAAATATTGATAAATAAATACATCGCACTTATAAAATAGCTCAAATATTTACTGGTTGTCACACGGGATGTTTTGAAATCAAAATGATTTTATATCAAAATACTCTACGGACTGGATGGTTATGATGAGGGCCATAAATAAACTGGGCCATATGGGTCGGGGATGGACCGGACCCTTAACTACGGAGGCCATAGTGTATGGTTACCTCGATGGATCTATACAGATGAGTATAGATCTGTACCATATCCTGACTGATCAGCAAGGTATGAGTACGAATGTTGGTTCTAGTGTCCAGTCTAATTTATTGTTGATCACCATTAAAGGCATTCCTTCTTGAAAAATTCTATAATTACAAAACCGGACAAAGACCTGATTGAAAAGATAAATCAGTAAATTACTCATAGCTTTTGTTTTATGATTGAGGGCTTATAAAGACCAATATTTTATTCGCTCAACTACTTCAAATAAATAAAAATGTTTTTAAATTATTTAAAGATTGTGTCCGGAAATTTCTTTCGATATTGATACCTGGAAATTAGTTATATTACTTGTTGGGCATTTTTGGCTCACTCTTGCTTTATGAATTCTTATTTCTTTCAGTTGCAAATGAGGATTAAAGTGAATAGCTCTTAGTAGAAAGCAAAATTAGAGAAATCCCTGTTGCGAGGAGTTGGAGATGTCAGAGTGAATAAGACAAAGAAGTTAATAAAGAGGTAATAAAATTGAAATTAGTTGATTTAGATTTTAGAAGGTTAGACTCTTGTTTCATGCCATAACCTATAAACGATCCGGAATTGAGGGGTTATCGGTATATTTGTTTTAATATACAGGTTCATATTGTTTAAAGTGATTTGGTGACACCCAATCCTGACCCCAGATTTGGGGGTGTTACAAGTTGGTATCAGAGCAACAGGTTATTGGTCCCTGAAATAAGAATAGGTGGAAGTAAGATGGGAGTGATGGGCCATATAAGATAGGAAATACCCTTAGTATACTCATTTTGAGTTCGAATTGAGTGCGAATTAGGATTAGCGGATCTGAAATGGATTAATAACATAGGATATTGTTAAGAGAAGTGTTAGGCAAATATATTGACGCTATAGATGTATTGAGTTCTCAGATCCTATAGTTGCGAAGACTTGATAGCTCGACGGAGACTGGGAAAATTACCCTTCTTTTCATGTGATTGATTCATGTGAAAACTTCGTATAAGGAAAGATAGATGAGTTTATGTATGATTACTTATAATTATGTTGTAGGATAAGCTCCAGGCTGGAGGTAACGAGTTGATTGAAGCTGATGAAGAGCCAAAGTTGCAAGTTTCACAGGCACCACTGTTACGAGAAGTTTCTTATCATTTTTCGGGAGCCGCGCAAGTAATGACATCTACCTTATTAGGTATAGGTAAGATTAACAAGAAGATACGACCCTATTTACGGATAGAACATTGAATTTTGTTAATTGGAGCTAATTATGACATCAAGAACGACATGAGAACATCAAATATAGTATTAGATATCAGCATTGGAGTTAGGATCACGAATAAGATAGTATACAATGATAGATGAAGTTTTGGTCGATTAATGAATGAGAAATAAACCCGAGAAGGAGTAGAAGATATAATAAGGTGAATGGACCCTTATGTGGTCATTTCTTTAATTAGGTACCTCATTAGCGGATTATGGGAATAAAAAGAAACTCATATAGTAATGACGACCATGTGTGCGATATTCAAAATTTTAAAACAAGTTTTCGAAAAAGATTTTCTTAATAAATTTCTAAAAGATATTTATATAAAGTGAGTTTCAAAATTTGGTTGTCGAATTACTACTTGAGTTCTTGTTATAATTAGTAGAAAATTACTTGGAAGAATAATGGACCTAGATTTTGTATTGTTAGTTCAGAAGTCCAAGTAGACCCGCTAATACAGAGAAGTTTGAATTTTTTCAGAAGAAGAGTGCAAACCTTGTTTAATAGTATTAATAATCGAATCAATATGTGGGAACACTATTTACTCAATTCATTATTAAAGTTTAAAAAGGTTTGTTGACCTAAACA
Organism: Apium graveolens; assembly: GCF_009905375.1. Classification (NCBI taxonomy): domain Eukaryota; kingdom Viridiplantae; phylum Streptophyta; class Magnoliopsida; order Apiales; family Apiaceae; genus Apium; species Apium graveolens. The sequence continues at coordinate 15,742 of NW_027418762.1, forward strand.
AAGCTCGAGGATGATTGAAGAAAACGGGAAAATTTTCCAGACTATTGAAGAAGAATAATATCTCATATCGACGGAGTTGAGATGTTGCATGATCAATGGTTATTCTACACGGCATAGACGGAGTTAGAAGCTATGGCTGTAAATTTTGTAAGAATGCGTTTATGGTCGAAGTATTAAAGTGATGAAGTGGATGACGAGCAACGATATCATTCTTTTCAATAATATGATAGCGTATATTCTTCTTAATCCTTGTATAAGTATAAACTTCTTCGTTAATCCGTTCAATGAGGAAATAAAGAAGAAGAGGTTGTTGAATCCCTTTCCAAATTATTCTTCCTTTAAGACATTTCTCCTAATTGAGGCGAGCAGTGTTATGGTGTGACGCTTTATCAAAATGACGAAGAGTCTGGTGGGACGTCACCAAATCATGTGTTGTATGCCATATAGTACGAAAGACTAGCCATCTTGAGTACAAATATGGTTGTCTCATTCATATCTAAATCCTCACTCATTCTTCCTTCTTCAATTATGATTTATTGACTTGTGGATTCTTCCGATTGTTTTGTTGCACTGTAGTTCTTTACACAGTTTTCCAATCAAAATCATATACATAAATTCTCTTCTTGTGTGAAGTCTATTCTTTAAGAGTTTTAAAAGAAGTGAGATAATCCCATGTAGTAGATGGAATTATATATTAAGTATAGAAATAATTGCAAGCAGATAAATAATGGACAATTACGTGCAAAGAGGAATCAATATACAGATAACGTGGTTGATGAAGTCATTAAATCAGGAACGGATACCTGATATATATGATATATTTCAATTATAAGATTTTGGCATGAAATGAATAGTTAGTGAACCGTATTAAGTAAATTAATTATAAATTAATTAATTATAAAATAAGAAAGTAAAGCTGTGTACATCAGACAAAGTAAACGAATGTCGGGATGGCAACCGAAGACTAAGGAAATCTTAATAATAACTCGGACAGCGATCGATATGTTAAAAGACGAAGCATACTTTAATCATGGGGAAATGCTTGTCACGAAGAAATTTTAAAATTGTGAATGAATTTCGAGTGTGTTCTTCAAGAAATTGCTAGGTTCTCTAACTTAAGTAAATGAGTTATGGTGAATTTGACATTCATAGCTGAGCCAGCGACAAATGTTCTGTACGGGAACATAAGTGGAGATAAAAGAATGGTAATTCAACTGCAAAATCTTTTAAGAAGAAATGTTCTAAAACTAATTGAATTTCTAACTGATTATGATAATGTTGGTTGAGACCATGTGTTGATTATCAGAAGCTAAACAAGTTAACTAATGAAAATGAGTGTACATCATCAAGGATAGAGGATTTATGTGATTAGTTAAAGGATGTGGCATCATTCTTAAAAGTAACTATATCCAAGTAGTAATGGTAAGAAATAAGATTAAAAGATATCCTTAAGACGGATTTATGAATAGGCATAAGTGATATGAACCATTAATTAGAGAGCTTGGATTTAAAGATAAGTTTGAAGAGTCGTGGAATAAAGTTTTTAAGAAAAAAAAGATAATTTTAAGTTCATTAATAATATTTTGTGATATTCTGAAAGAACTGAGGAAAACTATGGTTATATTAATAATTGTTTGTCTATGACCTTAGTTCGATTAAAAGATGTATGTTATGTCAGTTAATAATATATGTAGTTATTAGCATGATATATTATGAAGTATTAGTGGATTGATATGATTGGTGATTGTTGGTTTCGGTTTGAGTCCGACTGGTATCAAATAATATAAGGGGAAATGTTGCCCAAATTTTCAGAAAATGCCCTACCTTTAAAAGAAGAAAGCATACTTCCGTGTGTTATTGATATTTCGGTTGATACTCCAAATGATTGCGATCTCGATTCTTGAAAAAGGTTGTTATGACCAAACCGGCTCTATATAATTGGATGTTGATTTCATTTCGCTAGTCATCACTTGGTGCAATTGATCAATTAAAAGAGTTGATTGGTTAATTTTACCAACTTATGATCAGTTAGGTGGAAATCGGTTCCAATTAGATTAAGTCAAACTCTGACATGATTTTCAGATCCGAAATCAAAGCAATTAGAAATTTGGAGGAAGTAAAGACACCAATAGAATTCAGAAATTTAGTGGAATTAGCGCAATGTTACTGCAAGCATGCGAGACTTTATTTAGATGAATATACCCTTTTTGCAATAGACAAGAGGAAAAAAAGTTATTTGTACAGGCAAGTGAGAAGAACGTTTTCAAGAACTTAAAGTTCAAGATAGAGAAAAATAGATTTTATCATTTGTAATAATGTTCAATGAAGAACTTGAATTTATATCCATATAGAATGATGAGGTAATAGGACTTACTCTGGAATACTAGAAAAGTTGCAAACACAAGTATCTGATGTATGGCAGGAGATGGCAATGTTAGCATGTGAACTAAAGATGAGAAGGTATTGATTATTTAGGAAAGAAGGCATACAACTTGCACAGACCCCAGTAATCAGAAACATATCTCCAATTCGAGGAAGCTAAATATGAGATAAGGAATAGTGGGAGTTAATTAGAAATAAAAGTTGTGAGATTAGTGATTATCTGAGTAAGGCTAAGGAAGTAGCTGTTAATGGAATTTGAAAATTTTATTCTCAAAAATAATAAAAGAGTTTAAATAGTTATGAATTGAAAGCTCTCATTTCAGTGTTAGCCAGAGAAATGGCTTATCTAATGATGAACAAATCGGTACTATTAGGAAGAAGAAATCACTTATGTTGAGAAGAGACAATGAGTCGTGATAATCGAAAACTTAACTACGAAAGAAAGTGCAATCAAAAGGATGATAAAGAAATTTGATATGATGATCCAGGATGTAAGTAAGTTGTGAACGTCAGGTGTGCCAGAATTAAAGTAAAAGACGGAGTGAAATGCCAATAACTGGAGATAGAAAATACATTCTGAGAATACAATTAAATATGGAGAGTTAACCAAAGGTATTGATTAATATGATATAAGAAGGGAGATGATAGAGCATGTAGGAAAATGTTATATCTACTGAAGAATTAAAGTCAGCATCAAAGGTTGAACATATTATTGCAATCATTTCAAAAATGAATATAACTCGTGAAGGGACAATATAGTAGAATCATTTGAGAACCAAAGATGAAAGGAACGTTATTTGGACTATAATGGACAGGTTAACTAAACTAATCATTCTCTTATTAATGAGTATTTATGTGATAAGTAATACGATATTGCTTAAAGGAGGTTGGGGTATGTCATCAAATTCGAGTATGGATTATAAGTGATCGATATCATTAGTGACTTAAGATATTGGTCGAGATAGTGAGAATATCGTGAACTATGTTGAATTGAAATAGTATAAACCACCTAAGGGTAAACAAGCGCCAGGTAGGGCAATCTAAAGATAGGAATTTAGATAAACTTTGGTAACTCGAGAAATTTAAGTTGTTCAGAGACTATGATAAAGTATATGAGTGTAGAAGAAGACTTTCTGATGATATAGCATGAAGACAGGAATAAACATTATATGTGGGGAACGTCAGGGAAGAGCATTGTAATAAATTTTATATCAGGACTCCCTAGAACCAAATAAATGATAATACGGGTTAAAGTATATAGGAAATATATCCAGATTAGTATATTTTCTTCTAAAGAGTAAAAGATTTTTGCTCGATAAATATATTCGATTGTGATTCAAAGAAATTAAGGTATAATAATAAGTTGTGAGACAAATGCATCTGTTAAGATTTTCTCTTTAATTCTAAATTCTGGAATTAATTTAAGATGTTTAGAAATCGAAGGTGCCATGAGCTCATTATATCATTCGCAGATGGACGAAAAGTGTAGGAGAACGATTAAAGAGCCTCAAGTACGATTAGAAGCGATTATAAGCTAGGCTAATTGAACAAAGAAATACATGGAAAATGAGGTAGAACAACCAGTGAAGGTTGGAAGTGTTTATAAGTACGAATTATTAGAATTAGAAATAAAAGAAGGTTAGTGTTTAAGTTGGTCCTTTTACGACAGTAAGATAGGCAGGGAGATTATGAGTGAGTTGGCCTTACTGCCACACGTGTAGCAAGTTCATAAAATATTTATATGTATACACAGGGAGATTAAGTAAGCTCCAAAATGGAGACTAAAGTTAGATTATATGAGTAACTTGTAGAATATGATATCAGCAAGAGGTTGTTGAGTAATGATTGAGGTCGCGAGTTAAAGTTTATGAAAAAGTTGTACAAGTAAGAGATTAACCTAAGAAATTATAAGTGAGATACATGAAAGGCATCATTATATGTTCCTTAGTATGATTCTGAGGACAGAATCCTTTTAAGGGGAAAGGATATGATATTCGGGAAATATCGTGCAATTATTTTTATAAATAAATAATTATTATGTGATTATTATGTGAATTTTGGTGAATTATTCGATGATTGATATTGATATTTGGATGTTTGTATGTGATAAAGTGTAAGTATTTTGATTTTAATATGTCCAGAATAAAGTATAGATAATTAAGGTATTTTTCCTGTAATTTTTGGATTGTTACATGATTTTATAAAGATTTATGGATTAATAATTATTTTCTGAATAATTATAAAACTATTTTATCAAAATCGGGAATCGTCCAACTTCAACCGTTTTTGCATTTTTAACCCGAAACTCTTCGGAAAACTCCTTCCTCACCTAATCTGATTATTCTGAACATTTTCCGTGTTTTGACTTTTTCGATCCGGGGTATGGTTTGACTAGTATGAGTCCCGGCACAAAAATTTTGATATAATAGTCATTTCGGTAGATCAATAAACCCATTATTCTCGAGAGACGGGATATTTTTACATTATTTTCTCATAGGGTGTTTTATAAGAAGCTCTGTTTTGATATTTATCCAAATCTGGTATCTAATTGTATGTGTTGTAGTTTTTATTTTTTTTAAAAGTGATTTTATGGGAAAATTATTTTCATAAATAGTGAAATTATTTTTAAAATTATTTTTATGAATTTATAATTTCAATAAATATTTATGGGAATTTATAAAATTTAGAAAACAATATTACATCAATTATTTATCCCTAAATAATTATCTGATTGTATTTTAGTGTAAATTCATTATTAAATTCCAGAATGCTTCAAAAATCATGAAATTCATATTTTCCGAAGTTTGAAATATTTAAAAGAATTTTAAAATTATTTTAAAAAATTATCGGGTTTTATTCACCCGCACGTTTGTTCGTAAAATCGTTAAATGCGGGTACATTGCGTGTTACAAAAATGATTTAAAAATTTTTGAAATTTTATATTATTAGTTTTAAATTATTTGGGGAATTTTAAAACTATTCTCGTGAATTTATGGGTTATTTTTAACCGTAAGTGATTCTTTAAGTTATCGATTTTGGAGTCAATTCAGGCTACCGGAATGAATAATAGTAATAAAAAAAAATTGGGAGTGGATAATACGCCCAATCCTTATCCCTGTTCTTTGTATCTCGGCTCCCTCTCCTCACTCTCTCTCGCATCTCTCTCAACTGTCTCTCCAATATCTCTCACGCCCTCTTTTGCCTCTCTCAATTCCATCGCTCTGTCTCTCTTTTATCTCCTTATTTCCTCTATTTCTCTCACCCGGTTTTTTTCCTGGTGCCGTTCCCTATGTTTCGGCCGCCGCCGCGTATTTCCGGTGGGAGGCAGCGTGGTTCATTTTCATGCTATTCCTGTTTGTGTATGTAAATATACGCAAGTATATATATTTGTGTGATTGTGCGTGTGTGTGTATTCCTGTGTGTGTGTGTGTCGACTGTGTTTGTGTGTGTGATGGTGCGTTAGGCACGTGGGTGTTGTGTCCTGTGTTGTTCGGTTGCTGCGTTGCTTGGTTCTGTTAATTTTGATTTGAATTTTGATAATTTTTGTAGGGAAATTATTTGACTAATATTCGTGACATAAATAAATTCATGCGGGATTATAATAGATAATTGATGGAATTCGCGTTCGAAACCCGGATTTAATCGGGTACCTGCGAATTTCACCGCCGTCGACGATGAGCTTCGGCGAGTCGAAGGTGGGTGGTGATGATGTAATCTGAGTCCTAAATTTATAAAACAAATAAATTAACTCGTATAATTATTTTTCGGAACGAAAATAGTTTAATAATTTAAAAAGTTATGGAAAGGTTTGGAATTGGAATTGTGATTGTTGTGATGTTGACGTCGATTATGTTTCGACGGGTAGGCCAATAAACAAAGGAGACACTGCCCAATTTTTGGGAAATTAATTTCAAAATTACGGGAACGTATCCTGTCAATTGTCAGGATTACTAATCGAACATATATACTTATATAATTATAAATAAGTATTTTACGAAACCTACTTGCGTGTCGTGATAAATATTTTGTAATATAGTTGGCAACCCTGTTTTCCCGAAGCGACGGATATATGTGTTTTCTGAAAACAAATACCAAACAAAATTTTGGGTATGTGGACCCTAACTATTATGTGTATTATAGTAATACATATAATTACGAATCGGGTTATGAAATCGTACGGGTAGAATTTATAGTGAGGTTTTGTTAATCATAAGCGGCCGCCTAATTAAGGGTATTTCGGTTCTGTTAGATTCGGTCGAAAGACCCAAATCCCAAAGTAGGTTTAAAGATAACCTAGAGTTCGGTAGGAAAATCTCTCCAAGATGCGGATTATTTAAGATAATAAGAACTAGATGTTGGATAAGAATGTAATGGAATAGTATAGAGTATCTAGCTTCTAGCAATTGCAGGAGCAGCATATTAACGTGGAAATATAGTGAGATTATGATACGTCAGACTAAGATGGCCGTGTTATTGCTAAACGCCAAGGGCAGGTATTCCTAAACTTTCTTCTGATATAATGCAAGTATTTCTTTCCTATTTCAAGTTCAGAATAATTAACTGTTTCATATTTCGCTATAATTACTGTTAATTATGTTGTTAAGTGGCATTTATGTCCACTTGGAATTCTCTATAAAGGCTTGAATTGACATTTTGTACTCAAGTTATTTGTGTTTTTGATGTGTTTTGTAGTGTTTTTGCATTTCAGGCTTATATCTGGGATTCAGGTGATTTGGCATTATTTTGATGTTAATTTGGTGTTAGGATGGTGTCTTGAATAAACGCTTGTGGATCGCCAACTCAAACCAGCCAAGAAAATAAGAAAAAGAAGTTTTTTCCAGAAGGTCAGCGCGCCCGCGCTATAGTAGCGCGCGCCTGCGCCGGGATGCAGATTTGCAGCACGCCCACGCTGGTGAAGCGCGCGGCCACGCCAGGTCGAGATCACAGAATCCTGATTCTAGTCTAATTTTGATCAGCTGGACTTATAATCTGCATGGGTTGCTATATAAACATAACTTATGACCGTTTTTCAGAACAAGATGTACCAGAGCTTAAGGAGAAGGTGTAAGAAGACCGTATAGCACAATTCAACCAAGGTGAAGAGGATCTAGTTTATTCTTGTGATTCTTTGTTTTAAGTTGTAACTTTGGATGCTAGTTTTCTTATTTGTGAACCTATACTCTTGTCTAACGTACTTGGTTTTATTATTTATTCAGTATAAAGACTACATTTATTATATCATGCTTTCATCAGAACTCACATTGATGATGAGTCCGATTATGGGCTAATCGTTATTGTGGGGTTCTAGCGGATTTACTTATGGATTTCTTTAGTTAATTTGTTTCGATGCCTTAGTGTGTGGTGATTGTATAATATGCTAGTATTAGTCGTGCTTATTTGTCTTATGAGCGTCGTGAACTTATAAGATAGCGTGTTAATCTCTATTGGAGCGAAAGTGAATTTAGAGGTTTAGAACTTGCCATGCTAGCATAGGTTCATGTATTTTGTATGCATAATTCGTAGGTAATTTTAACCATGTTACTTGCCCTATGTAATTAAGATAGATAACTTGTGCATTAAGCCGTTATGTTATCAAATTCTATTGACATATAGGGTCTCAATATTTTTGGTGTCTATTCAGCTTCTATCTCTTTTGTGGATGGCTGGTAGTATGGTCTTCGTACAACGAAAGTTGCCGTTTATTAGTTTCGTGTTATCTGATTAGTGTCATCACCATTGCATGCTAAGGTTAAGAACAAAAAGGCTATTGAATGAAGTAGTAATAAAGTTAGAATCCCATGTTTGTGTCATAGTAAAATAATCCTTTTTAATCCTTTAGTTAATGTTTTTTAGTATAATCTCTTAGTTAATCGTAGTTATAATAATCTCAAATTGTTAATCGTTTTAGCATTGGATAATAACCATACCATTGTTGCATAAGTGCATTGTTTAAAATTAACCTAAATCAGTCTTTGTGGAAACGAACTAGAATTGATTCTATATTACTTGCGATCGTGTATACTTGCATGAATATTAGCGCGTGTTTTCCTCCTAAGAGGTTTTTGGCGTCGCTGCCGGGGACTTAGGGTACTCTAGCGAGCGTATATGCATACGCGTTCTCGGTCTCGTAAGATAACACTGGATCAAGATGAGGATGAAGTTGTATTAGCTAAAGAAGTTTTTGAAGAAGTTCTTGTCGAGGAGAAAGTTGAAGAAGAAGCTCTTATTGTAATGGGAGAACCAGAAGTGAATCTGAAGGCTTTGATAGATTACTCTCAACCAAAGATTAATGATATTCAGTCTAGCATTGTCCGACCAGCCATCTCGGCTAATACCTTTGAGATAAAGTCGAGCACGATTCAGATGATACAGAACTCAGTTCAGTTTCGGGGTTCTCCGACAGAAGACCCCAACATGCACATCAGAGATTTCATCGAGATCTACGACACTTTCAAGTTCAATGGAGTTTCTGAAGATGCTATTAAGTTGAGGTTTTTCCCATTCTCTCTGCGGGATATATCTAAATGTTGGTTACATTCTCTACCACCAGAGTCTATCACCAAATGGGAGGATCTTGCTCAAAAGTTCCTAACTAAATTCTTTCCTATGGCGAAGACTGCGGTAATCAGAAACACACTTACACAATTTTCTCAGCAATCTGGAGAATCTTTATGTGAGGCTTGGGATCTCTATAAAGAGATGCTTAGGAAGTGCCCACATCATGGGATACCTGACTGGATGATCATTAACTGCTTCTATAATGGATTGGGTGCTACTTCTAGACCCATGCTTGATGTAGCATCAGGAGGAGCCTTGTGGGCTAAAAGCTATGATGAAGCTTATGAATTGATTGAACTGATGGCTACGAATGAATACCAGAATCCTACTCAGAGACTACCTCAGGGCAAGGTAGCAGAAATTCTGGAGTTAGATACAACTATTGCTATAGCTGCTCAGCTTAATACTTTGACGATGAAGGTGGATTCTTTGGCTAATTATGGAGTTAATCTAATCACTAGTGTCTGTGAGATTTGTGCCGGTGCCTATGAGACGGAGAAGTGTTCTATTTCTATTGAATCAGCTCAGTTCGTGAGCAACTTTCAGAGGTCACAACAGTCAGTTCCCGCCACTTATAATCCCAACAACCGCAATCATCCTAACTTCAGCTGGAGTAATACTAAGAATACGGTTCAGCAGCCTTATCAAAAATATGCAGCAAAGCAACACAACCCTTCTGGTTTTCAGCAACCACAATATGCACCAAGAAAATAACTCCAGCTGCAATAGTCTAATGAAAAATCTAAATTAGAGGAGTTGAGGCTCATGTCCAAGAGCCAAGTGGTTTCTATCATGACCTTGGAGAATGAAATTGGGCAAATTGTCAATGCCTTGCTGAATCGTCAACCTGGTACACTCCCTAGTGACATTGAAGTAACAGGAAAGAGAGAAGCTAAGGAGCAGGTTAAGGCAGTTACATTGAGGTCTGGGAAGGTTGCAAATTCTGAATACTCTCAAGTTTCGGAAGAAGAAGTTGTGGCTGAAGAAGAAGTGCAGAAGGAAGCAGAAATGGAACCAAGGAAGACTACTGTGGAACACACTCGTCCTGAGGGTAATACAGGGGAGAAACAGATCTATCCTCCACTTCCTTTTCCTAAGAGGCTGCAGAAGAAAAAGCTGGATAAGAAGTTTGAGAAGTTTCTGGAGGTGTTCAAGAAACTACATATCAACATACCTTTTGCTGAAGCTCTTGAATAGATTCCAAGTTATGCAAAGTTTATGAAAGGTATTCTCTCTCGGAAAGTGAAGCTTGATGACTTAGAGACAGTTGCTCTCACGGAGGAATGTAGTGTTGTGCTGCAACAGAAGTTGCCTCCGAAGCTTAAAGATCCTGGAAGCTTCACTATACCTTGTACCATTGGAAAAGTGTCAATTGACAAATGCTTATATGACTTGGGAGCTAGCATCAATCTGATGCCCTTGTCAATCTTCAAGAAGTTGGACTTACCTGATCCAAAGCCTACTTATATGACCTTACAGTTGGCCGATCATTCTATTACATATCCATAAGGCATTGTGGTGGATGTCTTCGTCAAGGTGGATAAACTCATCTTTCCTGCTGATTTGGTAATTCTTGATTTCGAGCAGGATAAGAAGATTCCCATAAACTTGGGAAGACCATTCTTGGCTACTGGCCGAACCTTGATTGATGTGCAGAAGGGTGAGCTTACGATGCGAGTGCTGGATCAGGATGTGACGTTCAATGTTTTTAGTGCCATGAAATTTTCGACTGAAAATGAGGAGTGCTTGAAAGTGGAGTTGGTCGATTCTGTGGTTACTTCAGAAGTTGATCAAATGATAACGTCTGATTCCTTAGAGAAGGCCTTGTTGGAGAATTCATATAGTAAATATGAAGAAGGTGATAAACAATTACAGTATCTGAATGCTTCTCCCTGGAAGCAAAGGCTAGATATGCCTTTTGAATCTCTTGGAATGGAGGAGCTAAACAAATCTCCAAAGCGCCTCAAGCCATCTATTGAGGAAGCTCCTACACTTAAGCTTAAACCATTTCCTGAACACTTAAGGTATGCTTTTCTACATGATGCATCTACTTTTCCTGTTATTATTGTATATGACCTTTTAGGTAGTGATGAGGAAAAGCTCTTAAGAATTTTGAGAGAGTTCAAATCGGTAATTGGATGGACTATAGCAGATATCAAGGGAGTCAGCCCTTCGTATTGCATGCATAAAATTCTGCTAGAGGAAGGTAGCAAGCCTACTGTTGAGCAACAGAGAAGGCTTAATCTAATTATGAAAGAATTTATAAAGAAAGAAATCCTCAAATGGCTAGATGCAGGGATCATCTATCCCATTTCTGACAGTTCTTGTGTGAGTCCAGTTCAGTGTGTGCCTAAAAAAGAAGGCATCATCGTTGTTGCTAATGAGAAGAATGAGCTCATTCCTACTCGAACAGTCATGGGGTGGAGAGTTTGCATGGATTACAGGAAGCTGAACAAGGCCACAAGGAAGGATCACTTCCCTCTTCCGTTTATTGATCAAATGCTTGACAGGTTGGCTGGGCACGATTACTATTGTCTTCTGGATGGCTATTCGGGCTATAATCAGATTTTCATTGCTCTAGAAGATCAGTAAAAGACTACTTTCACTTGTCCATTTGGGACTTTTGCTTTCCATAGAGTTTCTTTTGGATTGTGTGGTGCACTTTCCACATTTTATAGATGCGTGATGGCTATATTTTCTGACATGATTGGTCAGAATATAGAGGTGTTCATGGATGATTTCTCTGTGTTTGGTGATTCTTTTGACGAATGCTTGTAGAACCGTTCTTAAAAGGTGTGTTGAGACCAATATGGTTCTCAACTGGGAGAAATATCATTTTATGGTGCGACAGGGCATTATTCTTGGGCACAAGGTCTTTAGTAAAGGGCTTGAGGTGGACAAAGCCAAGGTGGGGGTTATCGAAAATTTTCCTCCACCAATTTCTATTAAGGGAGTTCGCAGTTTTCTTGGTCATGTGGGTTTCTATCGGCGGTTCATCAAGACTTCTCTAAAATCTCCAAACCCTTATGCAATCTTCTAGGGAAAGATGTCTCGTTCAAATTTGATGGCGAGTGCATAGCTGCTTTTGAGTTCTTGAAGAAGAGTTTAATCATGACACCTGTTATAATTGTACCTAATTGGGATGAACCATTTGAGATGATGTGCGATGCAAGTGACTATGCAGTTGGAGCAGTTCTTGGGCAGAGAAAGAACAACATATTTCATGTGGTCTACTATGCTAGTAAGACCCTCAATGGTGCTCAACTGAATTATACTACTACTGAGTAAGAACTCTTAGCCATCATCTACGGTATTGAGAAGTTTCGATCTTATTTTCTTGGGATAAAAGTGACAGTTTTCACTGATCACACTGCTATTTGATATCTCGTCTTGAAGAAGGACTCGAAGCCTAGATTGATTTGGTGGGTTATTTTACTTCAGGAATTTGAATTAGAGATCAAGGATAGAAAAGGTACTGAGAATCAAGTCGCTGATCATCTCTCTCATTGGAGGATCCAAGTGCAACTTCACAGGTGAAGACATTGATAAATGAGACTATTCCCAATGAGCAGCTGTTTGGCATGCAAGAAGAAGAACCGTGGTTCACAAACATTGTGAACTACCTAGTGAGCAATATCATGCCTCCAGATTTATCTTATTCTCAAATGAAGAAATTTCTTCATGAGGTGAAGTGGTACATGTGGGATGAGCCATTCTTGTTTAGGCAAGGAGCTGACCAAATCATCAGGAGATGTATTCCGTACAGCGAAATGGGGGGATCTTGCGAGATTTCCATTTGACTGTGTATGGAGGCCACTATGGTGGAGAAAAGACAGCAACTCGTATTCTTCAAGCGGGATTTTTCTGCCCCACATTGTTTAAGGATGCGCATCAATTTGTTTTTAAGTGTGATCGATGCCAGCATGTGGGTAATATGTCCAAGAGGGATGAGATGCCTCTTAATGTGCTTCTCGAGGTTGAGGTCTTTGATGTTTGGGGAATTGACTTCTTGGGGCCATTTGTCTCATCTTGCAATAATCAGTATATCTTGTTGGCAATTGATTACATTTCGAAATGGGTTGAAGTCAAGGATTTACCGATAAATGATGTAAAGGTAGTTTTGAATCTTCTTCATAAGCAGATATTCACAAGGTTTGGGACTTCAAGAGTCATAATCAGTTACGAGGGATCGCATTTCTGCAATCGCAAGTTCATTGCCATGATGCAAAGGTATAATGTGAATCATCGCATCGCTACAGCCTATCATCCTTAGACACATGGTCAAGCTGAGGTATCAAATAGAGAGATCAAGTGCATTTTAGAGAAAGTTGTGTGTCCATCAAGGAAGGATTGGTCTTTGAAGCTGGATGGAGTTGTTTGGGCGTATCGAACAGCATACAAGACTCCACTTGGCATGTCACCATTTTAGTTGGTTTATGGTAAGGGATGTCATATTCCTGTGGAGCTCAAGCATAAAGCGTATTGGGCTTTGAAGAAGTTGAACCTTGATTTAGATGCAGCTGGTAAAAAAAGAATGCTTCAATTAAATAAACTCGACAAGTTTCGACTTTAAGCGTATGAGAACAATAAAATGTATAAGGAGAAAGTTAAGAGATGGCAGGATAAGGGTCTAGTTCTCAAATCATTTGTGCCGGGACAACAAGTTCTTTTGTTCAACTCTCGTCTCCTTCTTTTTCCTGGAAAGTTGAAGCCGAGGTGGTCAAGACCGTTTATTATCAAAACTGTGTTTCCACATGGAGCGGGGGAGATTTTTGAGAATGATACAGGCCAAGTGTTCAAAGTGTATGAACAGAGGTTGAAGCATTACTTTGGGGCTACGGCAAACCGTGAGGTGGTTAGTGTCATTTTATTGTCTATTTGATCTCGAGTTTCTTCGTCAAGCTAACGACGTAAACCTAGCGCTTTTTGGGAGGCAATCCAAGTTTGTTGTACATTACTAGATAGAGGAAGAAGAAAGCAAGGCGAAAAAAACAAAAAAATCAGAAAAAGAAAAAAAATCAAGTTCAACTACAGAAGCACGGCGCGCCTTCCCTATAAATCGGGGCATCCGAGCTGAAAAGTCAGCATAATAACAGAAAACCGGGGACTTCATTTCAATATCAATTCAAACCCAAATTTTACTCTCCCACATCCCATATTTCCCTCTCCAAATCAATTTCCATCACCCCATTATTCCCATAATCAATTCCCATTTCTTTTCCATAAATAATTCTCTCCAAATTCCTATATATACACACACTTATACATAAACTTCTCCATCACTTCACAAATTCTCAAACACAAATCTCTCTTATACCCTTATCTTTTCCCGTAACTTATTCAATCTCAATGGCACCCAAGAGATAACGAACCTGAGTTAGCAGCAGCACTACTGATTCTTCGAGTGTGGGTGGTGTGAGGCCTAGGTTTTCAACTCTCGAGGCTGAGGCGGAGTATACGAGGCTGCTTTCGAAGCCTATATCCAAAGAGCGAGTTTTCTGCCATCGGAGAGGGATGGTAAGTTATTGGAGATGATCTTAGAGATGGGCTGGGTTGCTTTTTGCGAGACGCCCATTGATGTGCCCATGAGTGTGGTTTGTGAGTTTTACGTGAATGCAAAAGCTGAGAAGAATGGTTTCAATGTGGTGAGGGGATTGATGGTGGACTATAGTGCTGAGGTGATTCGGAGGGCAATTGAGCAGCCCGAGAGGAGGCCAGGGCAGGAGAACTGGAATGAAAAGATGGGGGATGATTTTAATCTGGATTTGATCGTTGTTACGCTTTGTTTATCGGAGACTCACTGGAAGTTCAAGAAGGGCACGAACGAGAATGATAATTTCCCTACATCGTGCATGAACAGGTTTGCACGTGCATGGAATTCCTTTATTTGTGCAAACATCATGCCATCTTCTGACGTGCATGATGTTACTATGGAGCGTGCATGTTTGTTGTGGGGGATTCTTCAAGGAGACCATGTGGACCTTGGGATGGTGATTCATCAGGGGATTTTGAGATTTTTGCGAGGGAGTACTATGGGTTCTAACTCTATGCGTCCATTGTGACGAAGTTGTGTGTGGCGGTTGGTGTTCATTGGCCCGCACACGAGTAGCTGTAGCTTCCGAGTGCTTCGATTGATAGTTTGACATTGCAGACTATGTAGGAGTGGTACTGTAGTAAGCCCTATTCTAAGGGGCTTGGTTATTCTTATGACCATCTGCTAGGTGAAAGGCCATCTCCTCAGACATATGTTGGTGGCACGACGCAGGCGAGTAGAGCAGCTTGGAGAGCTGAGTTGGGAGAGGCCGGTTCTTCGGGTTCACAGCAGCAGCCGGAGGAAACACAGGGCAGTGCTGGTATGAGTTCAGTGCAGTATAGGTGCTTGATGAGGAGGATGGATGCGGTGCATGACATCTATAGTAGGTTTGCACAGGACCTTAGCCAGGCATTAGGGACTGCATTCAGAGCCACGGGAGTTGACAGCCAGTGGCTAGTATTCGGTAAGGACTCTGTGTACCCACCTCCAGACACTCCTGACACACCACCCGTTGAGGGTGATGACCCTGATTCTGAGTAGGTATGCTTGAATCCTTACTACTACCTTCACTGAGGACAGTGAATAATTTAAGTTTGGGGGTAGTAGTTAAGGATTATATATTATGTGTGAGTCGCATATAGTTTGCATATTCATGATAGTTTACTTCATATAGTTGCATTTTTTACCATGTAGTTATTTTTATTTTTATTTTTATAATTTGTGCATATAGTTCATGCATTTGCATTATATCATGATCCGTTAGATAATTTTTCCGATTGATTTGTGATATTGATGCTAGTGAAGTGATGTCGTGTTTAGTGATGTTGAGTCTTATCGAGTTGAATTCCATGCTAGAGGCAATTGTAATTTCACTAAGTCTTATAGGTTGCTTGAGTGCTAGATCGTGATTATGGTTTATTTGTTTGTCAAAGTTTAATCACATGTTTATATTTAGAATTTAGGATATTCTCTTAATGATAAAATGATATGGATATTTAAAAATTAGAGAAAAAGTTTGGATTTCATTGCTAGTTGTTGTGGCTAGGTGTCAATGGCTAGTAGCCGGCTCATTTTATATGAGTAGTCTAGGGTTGAACCAGATGGAGTGAAACGCACTCGTTTAGAAATTTGTGAAAAAAAGAAGAAGAAGAAGAAGAAAAGAGAAGAAAAAAATGAAAAAAATAAATGTGTTTATGTATAATTGATCACGAGTGGGCTCTTTAATAATCGAGTTATTAATTTCTTTGGGGACTTTGTGCCTAGTGACCTAAGGCTTTTATAGTCTGGGATCCACTAACCTAACACTTGCTACATGGGTATTATTGTATAAGTCTTTTGTGGACCTCACTCATTACACAGTCAAATAAGCATATTTGTGTTGAGAATAAAAGCATGAGTCCATGTATAACTCCGATATAAGAATTATAGTGTTGTCGATCATTTTGAGTTTAGCTTTTGATTCTATTTATAACCTTGTGATTGCCTTGATGAGTAGTGAGTCATGATTATTGATCTAGTTGTGATAGTATATCTGTAAGCATATACACACGCACGTTTCTGGCTTGTAAGTTGATTTGTGGGATTTGATTGATCTTTGTGTGAATAACTGCATTTGTTAAGATGTTGCTTGTTGGTTGGTTAAGTTATCCTATGGGAATCGTTGCATTCATATAGTTTACATTCATGCATTTTTATTTCTTGTTCTTTGAGTCTGTTTATGCTTGAGGACACGCATCGGTTCAAGTTTGGGGGTGTGTTAAGTGGCGTTTATGTCCACTTGGAATGCTCTATAAAGGCTTGAATTGATGTTTTGTACTCAAGTTAATTTGTGTTTTTGATGCATTTTGTAGTGTTTTTGCATTTCAGGCTTATATCAGGGATTCAGGTGATTTGGCATTATTTTGATGCTAATTTGGTGTTAGGATGGTGTCTTGAATAAAGCTTGTAGATCGCCAACTCAAACAAGCCAAGAAAATAAGAAAAAGAAGTTTTTTACAGAAGGTCAGCGCGCCCGCGCTGTAGTAGCGCGCCCGCGCTGGTGAAGCACGCGACCGTGCAAGGTCGGGATCACAAAATCCTGATTCTACTCTAATTTTGATCAGCTCGAATTCTAATCTGCATGGGCTGCTATATAAACATAACTTATGATCGTTTTTCAGAACAAGATGTACCAGAGCTTTAAGGAGAAGGTGTAAGAAGACCGTATAGCAGAATTCAACCAAGGCGAAGAGGATCTAGTTTATTCTTGTGATTCTTTATTTTAAGTTGTAACTTTGGATGCTAGTTTTCTTATTTGTGAACATATACTCATGTGTAACGTACTTGGTTTTATTATTTATTCAGTCTAAAGACTATGTTTAATATACCATGCTTTCATCAGAATCCACGTTGATGTTGAGTCTGATTATGGGTTAATCATTATAGTGGGGTTCTAGCGGATTTACTTATGGAATTCTTTAGTTAATTTCGATGCCTTAGTGTGTGGTGATTGTATGATATCCTAGTATTGGTCGTGCTTATTCGTCTTATGAGTGTCAAAAGTGAATTTAGAGGTTTAGAACTTGCTATGCTAGCATAGGTTCATGTATTTTATATTCATGATTCGTAGGTAATTTTAACCATCTTACTTGCCCTATGTGATCAAGATAGATAACTTGTGCATTAAACCGTTATGTTGTCAAATTCTATAGACATATAGGGTCTCAATATAATTGGTTTCTATTCAGCTTCTATCTCTTTTATGGATGTCTGGTAGTATGGTCTTTGCACAACAAAAATTGGCGTTTATCAGTTTCGTGTTATCTGATTAGTGTCATCACCATTGCATGCTAAGGTTGAGAACAAAAAGGCTATTAAATAAAGTAGTAATTAAGTTAGAATCCCATGTTTGTGTCATATAGTAAAACAATCCTTTTTAATCCCTTAGTTAATGTTCTTTATTATAATCTCTTAGTTAATCATTGTTATAATAATCTCAAATTGTTAATCGTCTTAGCATTGGATAATAACCATACCATTGTTGCATAAGTGTATTGATTAAAATTAACCTAAACCAGTCTCTGTGGGAACGAACTAGAATTAATTCTATATTACTAGCGATCGCGTATACTTGTGTGAATATTAGCGCATGTTTTCGTCCTAACATATGCATGTACCTTTCATTATTGTTCCTTTATTAGTGATTGATCTCTTGAGCAAATACCTATTATTCTGGGTAATTTGTGAACCCTGAATCGGGATGTTTTGAAATCAAAATGATTTGATATTAAAATACTCTACAGACTGGATGGTTATGATGAGGGTCAGAAATGAACTAGACCCTATGGGTCGGGGATGGACCGGGCCCTTAGTTACGGAGGTCATAGTGCCTGGGTACCTCGATGGATCTATACAGATGAGTATTGATATGTATTATATCCTGACTAATCAGCAGGGTATGAGTACGAATGTTGGTTCTAGTGTCCAATCTGATTTATTATTGATCACCATTAACGGTATTCCCTCTTGAAAAGTTCTATAATTACAAAACCGTACAAAGACCTGATTGAAAAGATGAATTAGTAAATTACTCATAGCTTTTGATTTATGATTGAGGGCTAATAAAGGCCAATGTTTTATTCGCTCAAATACTTCAAATAAATAAAAATATTTTTAAATTATTTAAAGATTATGTCCGAAAACTTCTTTCGATATTGATACCTGGAAATTAGTTATATTACTTGCTGGGCATTTTTTGCTCACTTTTCCTTTGTGAATTCTTATTTCTTTCAGTTTCAAATGAGGATTAAAGTGAATAGCTTTTAGTAGACAGCAAAATTGGAGAAATCCCTGTTGCGAGGAGTTGGAGATGTCAGAGTGAATAAGACAAGGAAGTTAGTAAAGAGGTAATAAAATTGTAATTAGTTGTTGTAGATTTTAGAAGGTTAGACTCTTGTTTCATACCATAACCTATAAATGATCCGGAATTGAGGGGTTATCGGTATATTTATTTTAATATACAGGTTCATATTGTTTAAAGTGATTTGGTGACCCCGAATCCTGACCCCGAATTTGGGGGTGTTACATGTATACTATTTGATTGTATATAGGCTAAAGTACATGGAAATTTTAAAAGTAGAATTATTTTTTAATTGTGGAACTAACACAATATTTATAGCAAGATTAACATTATGTTCTACTCTAAATAGAAGTATTCACAACCATTAAAATAAGTTAAAATAACTTTAATATATCGGATTAAATATCTATATAACATCATTGTGTAACCTACGAAAATTAAAATATTCTTTTATTATAAAACCGTTCAATCTGAAATATCAACAAATCAATACTCAATCTACATCCATAATTGATTGTTATCTCGATATATCTCGAAGGCTATCTATAACCTTATTTATAGGGTCATGCATCAATTGTTATAATCATGATTTACCACATCGATTTCCAAGGGTGGGTGTAAAAGGTAATATACATATGCTTATTTATGTGGTAGAAAAAAGCTAGTACCCAATATTATGTAGAATTGTTGTATTAAAAATATTTTTAAATATTCGTGAATATAGTGGTCTTGTTTATTTTATGATCTTCAATTATCAATTATACATCATTAATATTGTAATTATCATTTTTCATGTGTGTGTGAGAGAGAGAGTGTGTGCATTCATGAATGTGTTCTAGTTTTATCAACATTTGTATAAAAATAGTTGTATGGATATAACATGCTACTAAACATTTGATTTTCAAAGTTTTGCATTTCACTAATAGAAAAAACTTTATATTTAGTGAAAGGATACTAAATTTTGATTGATTTTATATAGGGAAAGGCGAGGAAACATGGCTAAGAAAGTTACAAGCTCCAACAAGAGTAAATTATCTGCTCTTGTAGTTGATGCTCTTGGAGTTTGTAGGACTATTCATTGTGCTTTCCTTAGAATACATGGATTTGAAACCTCTTATGTTGAAAGTGGAAGGCAAGCTGTGGATCTCATCTGTTCTGGGCAAAAATTTGATGTCATATTTATGGATATCATAATGTTTGACATGAATGGTGTTCAGGTTATTTAATTTACATTTATACATGATTATATTAAAGTATTCAATATAGTACTTTATTGTTATCATCATGATTCTAAGGATATATCATTTTATTTTAGGCTACTAGAGCATTGCGAGCAATGGGAGTGAAGTCAATGATTGTTGGCATTGTCGCTGATCTCGACTACATTAATGAAAATTATATGCAAACTGGTATGGATCGTGTTTATGAGAAGCCCATGACATCTGAGATCGTCACCTCTGTGCGTCAAGCGCTTTTAAACAACAACGTTGTGTAATACTCAGTGAAACATGATTGAAGCTAAAGTGTTAGAAGTGTTACAAATATAATAAAATAAAGTGTTTCTCTTACTTGCTTATATTCAGATGTTTTTGCTTCGATATTGTTAATTACAATAATTATAATGAAATACAACATATAAGCAATAAAATATAAAATATAAGCTTATCTAATTATAGTCCTAACAACTCCAAAAAAATATGAATTTTGAAATCACGATGCAAAAATATATTGAAGTGGTGAACAAGAATTAAACTCAACCTACATACACGGTAAACATATCAACAAAAAAAATTATTTTGATAACAAAATCTTATAAAATATATATTAGTGTACATTTAATGTTTCTCAATCCATGTGTTAAGAACAAATTAATTATGCACAAATTTAAATTAGAATGGATCCGAATTAGATTTTTTCTTCTTACCTCATTTTTTAGATGTAAGTGTTCCCTTTGAGAAAAAATCATTTTTTTAAATTAAAAATTGGTCGATCCTATTTATTTTGATCACATTCCTTATTTTGATTAATTTTTCTTTGGCCGGATCAAAAGTATTGACTAACTAACGCATAATCATTCATAAAATATAAATTATATCAACTGAGAGATTATACAACAGACAAATAATTATAAAATAAAAAATGCATGAAATATATTTTCTAAATAAAAACAACTGGAATCTATAAATAATACACCAAACACAACAATCTCAAATTATAAAATATTAATCCTTCAGTCCCAACTTTGTTGTCCACTATTATCATTTTTTGTTATCCCGAAATAATTGTCCAATTCAATAAATATGATAAATATATAGTAATCCAATTTTATATAATGATAAGATAAAATAACTTAAAAATAAAAAATAGAAGGCCCGAAATACTTAATCCTAGAAAGTTGGTCATATCTACCCATTTTATGTTATACACGATTTCACGTATTAGAGTAGATACACTTACACCATTTCACATAGTACATTGGATAAACTAACTATCCTTAGCACCAGGATTGGGCATCCTAAAATAAAAGAAAAAATGCTTAATTCTTTTCTCTTTATATCATTCACACATATCCTCTCTTTATAATAATACTAACTTAGAATTCGTGAGATGCACGGATTTTTTTTATAAAATTTGTTCATTTATAATTGTCAAATAACATTATTTGATAATAATTATATATACACACTCATATGTTCGTGTAATTTTTAAGAAGTAATTTTAATTTGAAGAAAACAATTTTACCGTGAGAAAATATGGTTTTATTGATATTTATAGTGTGCTTACAAAAGATAATATGTTTTAGTTATTAAAAAGTAAGATTTAACCACAACAATGGAATATGACATTTTTTCTTTGATTTTAATTTATTTTAGCACAAAAAAAAGTTAAACATTATTCTATTTTAGCCAGAGTTCCACTCATCAAATATAACTAATTTTGTTTAGTTTGATTTTAGTTTCATTTTAACCCGAATTAATATATTATTTTGTTTTAAACCGGATGAAGTCATATGTATAATATTTTTGTAGCACGAGTATATAATATGGACCAATGAATTATCGTTAGATTTTAAACCATCTTACTTGCCATATGTAAACACGATAGATAACTTGTGCATTAAACCGGTATGTTGTCAAATTCTATAGACATATAGAGTCTTAATATAGTTGGTGTCTATTCAGCTTCTATCTCTTTTGTGGATGTCTGGTAGTATGGTCTTTGCACAACGAAAGTTGGCGTTTATCAGTTTCGTGTTATCTGATTAGTGTCGTCACCATTGCATGCTAAGGTTAAGAACAAAAAGGCTATTGAATGAAGTAGTAATGAAGTTAGAATCACATGTTTGTGTCATATAGTAAAACAATCCTTTTTAATCCCTTAGTTAATGTTCTTTAGTATAATCTCTTAGTTAGTCGTAGTTATAACAATCTCAAATTGTTAATCGCCTTAACATTGGATAATAACCATACCATTGTTGCATAAGTGCATTGATTAAAATTAACCTAAATCAGTCTCTGTGGGAATGAACTAGAATTGATTCTATATTACTTGCGATCGCGTATACTTGCATGAATATTAGCGCGTGTTTTCCTCCTAACAAGTTTTTGGCGTCCCTGTCGGGGACTTGGGGTCCTCTAGCGAGCGTATATGCATACGCGTTCTCGGTCTCGTAAGAGAACACTGGATCAAGCTGAGGAAGAAGTTGTAGTAGCTAAAGAAGTTTTTGAAGAAGTTCTTGTCGAGGAGAAAGTTGAAGAAGAAGCTCTTATTGCAATGGGAGAACTAGAAGTGAATCTGAAGGCTTTGATGGATTTCTCTCAACCAAAGATTAATGATATTGATCTTGCCACTTAGAACTGGTAGGTAGGCCTGTCTTTTTATTCAGTCTAGCATTGTCCGACCAGCCATCTCGGCTAATACCTTTGAGATAAAGTCAAGCACGATTCAGATGATACAGAACTCAGTTCAGTTTGGGGGTTCTCCGATAGAAGACCCCAACATGCATATCAGAGATTTCATCGGATATGTGACACTTTCAAGTTTAATGGAGTTTCTGAAGATGCTATTAAGTTGAGGGTTTTCCCATTCTCTCTGCGGGATAAAGCTAAATGTTGGTTATATTCTCTACCACCAGAGTTTATCACCAAATGGGAGGATCTTTCTCAAAAGTTCTGTTAGTCCCTAACAATGCAACAAGAATTACAGAGGGGGGTTGAATGGAATTCTTGAAACTTTTTCTCAATTATAAAATGTTCTAACTTAAAATATATATGTCAGTGTTTTGATTTGCAAAGTGCGGAATGACAAGTTAAATATGAATCAAAACACAAAGTAATAAAAACACAAGTCTTTAAAACTTTCTGGTGGATTTGAATGTATCCACCATATATATATATATATATCAAGAGAACTCTGTGAAGCTTGGATAGCTTACAGCTGCTTACAAATAAGAACAACTAAACTTACAGAGAAATGCTAAAGGATTCAAGTTACAATTGTTTCTCTGAGAAAATATTAGCTTAGTCTTCTTATTGTTCTAATTCCTACTCTTGGTTTATATATCACCAATATTACATAATAATAAGACAAGATAATAAAACAAAACCTATCAAGTCTAATTATATGCTACTTCATTACTCTAGTCCAACATCTTTGAATATCTTCATAATAGCATGGAAATGGCAATGCTTCTTTGTTCTCAAAAACCCAGTTGAATAGGCTGCCACATTCCTTTTGCATACACTCGACGCATGTGACTGTATTGTCACTGTCAACAGATGTTTGAATTGATTATCCTTCGGGTACATGATCATCCATCGTGTTGCCTTGTTGATCATCCGTCGAGTAGCTTTGTTGATCATCTGTCGGGTAGCTATTTGTCACTTGACTTCATTTCATTTATGCAGAATTACAAGACATCATCTATGTACAATTAATCAACCTATTCTGCATATCTAATTAAAGTCAACATGACTTATATGCTACTACAGAATCTAAACAAAAGTATTTACAGAGATGTGCTACATGACTTATTGTTACATAAGCTACTCACTCGATGGATGTCAAATCATCATCCGTCGGGACTATATTGAGTCATCCGTCGGGACTGTATTTGCTTATCCATCGAGTGTTACATATTTCACTAAGTTAAATCTACTAAGGGGTTTTGTTAATGAAATCATCAAGTTCACAACATATTCACAACAATCTCCCCCAATTTATGTCTACTAGAATTGTAGCCATAAATTAAGAGAAACTTGATGATAACAAAACACCCTAAAAATACAAGTTTAAATGAAAGTAGATAAAACTGTAAAGTGTTGCAATTAACAAAATGTACAAAGATTTGCTCACAGTCATTTTCAAGGTGCTCCTCTAGCCTGAGCAGATTAATCTATTTCCTTGAAGATCTGGATCTCTTTCCAAGCTTTCTGTTATTTTCTTCTATCTGATTTTGGAGTTGTCTATGGAATTCCAGTTCATCGGATTCTGAGAATTTAGCATTCCTTACATTTCCAAAAGAGTCTCATTAATAGAGATGCTCAACTGGTCTTCTAATCTGAAGAATCTTTTAACTCATTTATCATCCATGGCTCTAATACTCCTCAGTTCTTTATAAGCTAATCATTATTGTGGGGTTCTAGCGAATTTACTTATGGAATGTTTTAGTTAATTTTGATGCCTTAGTGTGTGGTGATTGTATGATATCCTAGTATTGGTCGTGCTTATTCGTCTTATGAGCGTCAAAAATGAATTTAGAGGTTTAGAATTTGCTATGCTAGCATAGGTTCATGTATTTGATATGCATGATTCGTAGGTAATTTTAACCATCTTACTTGCCCTATGTGATCAAGATAGATAACTTGTGTATTAAACCGTTATGTTGTCAAATTCTATAGACATATAGGGTCTCAATATAATTGGTTTCTATTCAGCTTCTATCTCTTTTGTGGATGTCTGGTAGTATGGTCTTTGCACAATGAAAATTGGCGTTTATCAGTTTCGTGTTATCTGATTAGTGTCATCACCATTGCATGCTAAGATTGAGAACAAAAAGGCTATTAAATAAAGTAGTAATGAAGTTAGAATCCCATGTTTGTGTCATATAGTAAAACAATCCTTTTTAATCCCTTAGTTAATGTTCTTTAGTATAATCTCTTAGTTAATCATAGTTATAATAATCTCAAATTGTTAATCATCTTAGCATTGGATAATAACCATACCATTGTTGCATAAGTGCATTGATTAAAATTAACCTAAACCAATCTCTGTGGGAACGAACTAGAATTAATTCTATATTACTAGTGATCGCATATACTTGTGTGAATATTAGTGCATGTTTTTGTCCTAACATATGCATGTACCTTTCATTATTGTTCCTTTATTAGCGATTGATCTCTTGAGCAAGTACCTATTATTCTGGGTAATTTGTGAACCCTGAATCGGGATGTTTTGAAATCAAAATGATTTGATATCAAAATACTCTACGGATTGGATGGTTATGATGGGGGCCAGAAATGAACTGGACCCTATGGGTCGGAGATGGATCGGGCCCTTAGTTACGGAGGCCATAGTGTCTGGGTACCTCGATGGATCTATACCGATGAGTATAGATCTGTACTATATCCAGACTAATCAGCAGGGTATGAGTACGAATGTTGGTTCTAGTGTCCAGTCTAATTTATTATTGATCGCCATTAACGGTATTCCCTCTTGAAAAGTTCTATAATTATAAAACCGGACAAAAACCTGATTGAAAAGATGAATCATTAAATTACTTGTAGCTTTTGATTTATGATTGAGGGCTAATTAAGGCCAATGTTTTATTCACTCAACTACTTCAAATAAATAAAAATCTTTTTAAATTATTTAAAGATTATGTCCAAAAATTTCTTTCGATATTGATACCTGGAAATTAGTTATATTACTTACTGGGCATTTTTTACTCACTCTTGCTTTGTGAATTCTTATTTCTTTCAGTTTCAAATGAGGATTAAAGTGAATAGTTCTTCGTAGACAGCAAAATTGGAGAAATCCCTGTTGCGAGGAGTTGGAGATGTCAGAGTGAATAAGACAAGGAAGTTAGTAAAGAGGTGATAAAATTGTAATTAGTTGTTGTAGATTTTTGAAGGTTAGACTCTTGTTTCATACCATAACCTGTAAATGATCCGGAATTGAGGGGTTATCGGTATATTTGTTTTAATATACAGGTTTATATTGTTTAAAGTGATTTGGTGACACCGAATCCTGACCCCGAATTTGGGGGTGTTACATGTTTACTATTTGATTGTATATAGGCTAAAGTACATGGAAATTTCAAAAGTAGAATTATTATTTATTTGTGGAACTAACATAATATTTATAGCAAGATTAACATTATGTTCTACTCTAAATAGAAGTATTCACAACCATTAAAATAAATTAAAATAATTTAATATATCGGATTAAATATGTATATAACATCATTGTGTATTCTACGAAAATTAAAATATACGTTTATTATAAAACCGTTCAATCCGAAATATCAACAAATCAATACTCAATCTACATCCATAATTGATTGTTATCTCAATATATCTCTAAGGCTATCTATAACCTTATTTATAGGGTCATGCATCAATTGTTATAATCATGATTTACCACATCGATTTCCAATGGTGGGTGTAAAAGGTAATATACATATGCTTAATTCTGTGGTAGAAGAAAGCTAATACCCAATATTATGTAGGATTGTTGTATTACAAATATTTTTAAATAATCGTGAATATAGTGGTCTTGTTTATTTTATGATCTTCTATTATGCATCATTAATATTGTAATTATCATTTTTTTTCATGTGTGTGTGAGAGAGAGAGTGTGCATTTGTGAATGTGTTCCAGTTTTATCAACATTTGTATAAAAATAGTTGTATGGATATAACATGCTACTAAACATTTGATTTTCAAAGTTTTGCATTTTCACTAATAGAAATAACTTTATATTTAGAGAAAGGATACTAAATTTTGATTGATTTTTTATAGGGAAAGGCGAGGAAATATGGCTAAGAAAGTTACAAGCTCCAACAAGAGTAAATTATCTGCTCTTGTATTTGATGCTCTTGGAGTTTGTAGGACTATTCATTGTGCTTTCCTTAGAAGACATGGATTTGAAACCTCTTCTGTTGAAAGTGGAAGGCAAGCTGTGGATCTCATCTGTTTTGGGCAAAAATTTGATGTCATATTTATGGATATCATAATGTTTGACATGAATGGTGTTCAGGTTATTTAATTTACATTTATACATGATTATATTAAAGTATTTCATATAGTACTTTATTTTTATCATCATGATTCTAAGGATATATCATTTTATTTTAGGCTACTAGAGCATTGCGAGTAATGGGAGTGAAGTCAATGATTGTTGGCATTGTCGCTGATCTCGACTACATTAATGAAAATTATATGCAAACTGGTATGGATCGTGTTTATGAGAAGCCCATGACATCTGAGATCGTCATCTCTGTGCGTCAAGCGCTTTTAAACAACAATGTTGTGTAATACTCGGTGAAACATGATTGAAGTTAAAGTGTTAGAAGTGTTACAAATATAATAAAATAAAGTTTTTCCCTTACTTGCTTATATTCAGATGTTGTTGCTTCTGATATTATTAATTACAATAATTACAATGAAATACAACATATAAGCAATAAAATATAAAAGATAAGCTTATCTAATTATAGTCCTAACAACTCCAAAAAAATATGAATTTTGAAATCACGATGCAAAAATATATTGAAGTGGTGAACAAGAATTAAACTCAACCTACATACACGGTAAACATATCAACAAAAAAAATTATTTTGTTAACAAAATCTTATAAAATATATATTAGTGTACATTTAATATTTCTCAATCCATATGTTAAGAACAAATTAATTATGCACAAATTTCAATTGGAATGGATCCGAATTAGATTTTTTCTTCTTACCTCATTTTTTAGATGTAAGTGTTCCCTTTGAGAAAAATTCATTTTTTAACATTAAAAATTCATCGATCCTATTTTTTTTATCACATTCCTTATTTTGATTAATTTTTCTTTGACCAGATCAAAACTATTGACTAACTAACGCACAATCATTCATAAAATATAAATTATATCAACTGAGAGATTATACAACAGACAAATAATCACAAAATAAAAAATGAATGAAATATATTTTCTAAATAAAAACAACTGAAATCTATAAATAATACACCAAACACAATAATCTCAAAATATAAACTATTAATCCTTCAGTCCCAACTTTGTTGTCCACTATTATCATTTTTTGTTATCCTGAAATAATTGTCCAATTCAATAAATATGATAAATATATGGTAATCCAGTTTTTATATAATGATAAGATAAAATAACTTAAAAATGAAAAATAAAAGGCCCTAAATACTTAATCCTAGAAAGGTGGTCATATCTACCCACTTTATGCTAGAGTAGACACACTTACACCATTTCACATAGTATATTAGATAAACTAACTATCCTAGCACCAGGATTGGGCATCCTAAAATAAAAGAAAAAATGCTTAATTCTTTTCTCTTTATATCATTCACATATATCCTCTCTTTATAATAATACTAACTTAGAATTCGTGAGATGCACGGATTTTTCTTATGAAATTTGTTCATTTATAATTGTCAAATAACATTATTTGATAATAATTATATATACACACTCATATGTTCGTGTAATTTTTAAGAAGTAATTTTAATTTGAAGAAAATAATTTTACCGTGAGAAAATATGGTTTTATTGATATTTATAGTGTGCTTACAAAAGATAATATGTTTTAGTTATTAAAAAGTAAGATTTAACCACAACAATGGAATATGACATTTTTTCTTTGATTTTAATTTGTTTTAGCACAAACAAAAGTTATACATTATTCTATTTTAGCCAGAGTTCCACCGATCAAATATAACCAATTTTGTTTAGTTTGATTTTAGTTTCATTTTAACCCGAATTAATATATAATTTTGTTTTAAACCGGATGAAGTCATATGTATAATATTTTTGTAGCACAAGTATATAATATGGACCAATGAATTATCTTTAGATTTTAATATTATTTCAACACAGTTTAATAGTATAATTATTTTTAGATGGATCAATATTATTTATTATTTTGATTTAGTATGATGCCCATTATAATGACCTAATCCCAGTAGTTTTATTTTTTTACTTTTAATTTTATTTTAGCATAGTTCAAAAAAAATATTTTATTTTAAACCGGATCAATGGTATATTTTAGCCCAATGTCATCATATCAACCAACCCATTCTTTTTTTATTTTAGTTTTGTTTCATTCTAGTTTAATATTATATTTTTAACATCAATACATACTATTCTATTTTAGCTCAAAGACATTATATACCAAAGAATTATCAAAGATATAGAGCATATATTATTTTTTTAGCTCAATCCCATCATATCGACCAACAAATTATTTTTAAATTTTAATTATTATATTCTTGTTCAATAGTTAAATTATTTATGATCCAATCAATAGTATATATTATTTTGTTCAAGCCTGACACCTATTATAACGACCAAATTTAACTAATTATATTTAGTTTGCTTTTGGTTTTATTATAGCCCTAATCAATAGTATACTTTGGGTGTTAGAGTAGCCAGATTTTAGTTTTCTGGAAAAATATTTGAAGCCTGCTTGAGTTTACAAATTGTTATCCTCTTTTTGTTGGTGGAGGAATGTTTGGTTTTTTGATAAATTAATTAGTTTAAACTATGGAATTTAAGTAAGGAGAATTAAGTAAATTAATAAAGTATCGTACGACCGATCGACTGGTTTCGGTATTTTATCTACTATAATATGGTATAAATATTATCACATATTAAAATATAAGTATCAATACAGATTAACTTCTAGGAGGTGGAATCTCCAGTTTTTGCAACAACAACCCCATCCACTCAATGTTATGAACTGTGTAAAATTGATTAGGCAACAATGATGATTTCTTTGAGAGTACATAAACCGTAACTATTTGAGGAAGATCATGCACTTTGTGTGTATTATAGATCTTTTCTTTCTCCACTACTTCTTTTAGGGCTATCAATATTGGTTTCAATGCAAGTTTGTCTATTTTACATGTTGAGATTATAACCTTGATCAAAACTTGATTGATTACCTATGAGGTGCTTAACCTGAAGTCTAAAATCCTTATTTTGATGTCTCTAAATTTAAAATCCATGCGACCTTCATCATCCTTGCAGATAATAGGTTCACTATCTATCATTAAGTTGATCTCAGCTTCATCACCTATATTAACTATCTGGTGACCCTTCTCATGTCCTTCTCTTCATTAAAAAATATCTTACTATTCAACATGTAAGCATAAGACAGCTCAACAGTAGAAATATATGTGTCTATTCTTTTAACTCCATCAAAAGTTATCTCTGCTCTTCCACTTCTCATATGACTTTCTAGGAAAGTTAGATACTAATACTACACTCATTTTAAAGTAGCGTCCATCAGGGTTAGATTATGCACTATATTGTCTCTAAAGATCTTAATCACATAAGGTTTGGAAAATGCTTGAGAAGACACTTCTCTGATGCACTTATAGATTTGATCTCTGAGGTACCCATTTACAAGAGAGTTGGCTTTAGAGGTTGGAATCTTCTTTTTCAGAACAAACAGCTCAACCATATTCATATTCTTTATAAATCTAGAGACTATTTTCATTAGATTGGCATATGAATGATTTACACAAATTCGCCATCCCTTTGAGAGACAAGCTAATGACGCATTTGTGATCACTCAACTGAACTCATGATAGAAGTCATGAATATCTTCAAACCATTTTCTCAAGTCCACTAAAACCTCTAAAAGAATTTTTTTACATTTATCATTATCCAGATATATTATTGGTTTGTCCAGTTTCTTGTTTACTCATTCCCACTCCTTACTGTGCCTACTTTCCCTCAGAGTCTTCTTTCTTGCTTCTCTTACTGACTTCCTCACTAATGCTCTTTGTATTATTTCTTTTGTCTTTGAAATTGCATTCTGAGCTTGAGCATAAGTGTTGTTGATGATTTCTGTGCCACAGAGTAAGCATTCATCTGAGAAAGTATCTTCATCTTCAAATTTCTCATCTTCAGTGATCCTAATCTCTTCCTCATTATGCGGAAATATAGGTTCAAATATAGAAGGAGCATCTTTCTCATCTATCTGAACTTCTTCTATCTCTTCTTCATCTTCTCCTTGAATTGCTAAATTGGAAGGAAAGACATTTGAAAGTAGTTGCTTTTGCTATATGACTATTTCATTAAGGCGATCTTCCTTCGATAACAGTTTTCTTTTATAGCAGGAGCAACAAATGCAACAAATGCAACAAATTCTTTCACAGCTTCAACCATGAATTCTCTTTCTAGAGTCTGAAACTGTTAAACTTTTTCTTGATCTCCTCCTTTCTTCCCCTCAGTTGGGTTATCCTTCTGAACTAAAACTAGGGTTGATTGAGATTTAAGCATTTGTTCAATGATAGGTAGTCTCTTACCACAAATTTCAGCAAGATGATCTGTATTACCCTCTGTTTCCTTGATCATTACATAGCTATATTCAACTTTTTGTTGATCTTGTCACTGAATGCATCATTGGCATTCATATCTTTCCTAAGCTGAAGTTTGATGTCAGCTATTTCCTGTTGGTGTTCATGATGCAGCCATTCCATATTGTTATAGATCTCTGCATCCCTTCTTTCAATCATTATAATATACCTTGTATCATGATCAAGCAAGATTGCTTCCAGGTCTGATTTGAGAATATAACATGATATATGAATTTATGGTGTTGTTTGGATGATGGATGTCTCACTGGGCTCCTCTCTAAGTGTTTCTCTCTACACTTGTTCACTCGACTTAGGGTTATGGGTGTTACTCAACCTCCCAGTTTATGTTTCACCCCTCTCAGAGCTCCGAATATCTAATTTACCTGCAGAAGAAATCATTGGAGCCATCCTTCAAGAGGTCACTAGTGGTGTAATGGGGTTTCGCAAATCCCCGTCCTTGTTCGAGATAAGTTTCTTATCATCCGTAGATGATTCAATTAGGTTTTAAATCTCCGTAGGAGTAACTGAGGTCGTCACATTTGGAATTTGTGCATCAGTTTTCCCTAGTGTCAGTGAAGACACTGTCCCCGTAGGCTTATCAGACGAACCTGATTCATTGCCAATGGGTTGCCGACTTGCACCTATATCAAGTCCCCTATCCGCAGATGCATCCAGGGTAGTTTATCCAGGGAAGGTAGGTGTTATACTCTCATTGGCAGTAACAACAACACCTTCTCCTAACACCTGTGAAGGCAAGTGTTCCACTAAAGGAATGACACCAGTATATGTCCTCGTCAATGCTTTCTAAGTGTGTGGAACCTCACTTTATGCAATAATAATTATGGATTAAGGCAGTGACTCTCGTTCAGATTCCATGGCCGACTGTCAAATTTCAATAGATTCATGTTGTTAAGAAGATGAATCTAGTAACGGTTTATTTTCCTTGTCAGCATGTACATCGTTTTGGGAAGATGTAAATGGATTAGTAGTTATCTCAAGTGGGATACTCCTTTCTTTTTGGAGAGACAGAGCTACGGGTTCTCTCATTATATCACTCATATTTCCAGTTTCTCCCCCAAAAAACCTCTGTAACCATTGGTTCCGTAATGTCCAAGGTTTGGTTAGGAAGATTTAGTGGTTCTACAAGTGATTCTAAAGATGGGTTCTGACTAAGGAGGTTCATAGCCAGTATCTTGTCCAAAATCCTCATTGAGGAGTTGTGTCAATGATGAAGTATATGTATCTAATTATTAAAAAGATAACAAATTAGCAAAATGTTAGGTCACACACACACTGTAGAGGGGGTGAATACAGTGTAAAGTACAATCAAAACGAACTTTAATAACTCAAGTAACAGAAAATAAACTTTATTGAAACAATAAACTCTGTTACAGTATGGAACTGTTACCTCTCAGTGATGAACAAATATCACGAGAGTTGCTAGGGTTACAATGAATAATCTTCTCGAATATGATAACACTTTTAGTGTAAACCCTATGTCTGTGTTTATATACTACACAGTTACAAGATAATCACTAATTGATATGGAATATAATTCTGCTTCCTAAAATATATCAATCAGATATCTTTTCTTCCAAGTATTCTATTCTTCATAGAATTCCTTCTTCATGCATATCTCTTCTTATGTTTGCCTCGATCTTCTTTCCTTTAATCAGCTGTTGTCCTTATCTGAACGTCCTTCAGTACTTAAGTTCTGATATCCATCTTCTGATAATTATCTCCTGATAATATAAGTACTGATATCCTTAAGTCCTGACTTCTAGTAAGTACTGATTTATCCTGTTTAAGTAAGATCTGAAAATTAAACATAAATCATATTAGCCATGACATTATCAAATACATCTAACAATCTCCCCCAACTTGTAAATTAGCATAATATACAAGTTTAACAGATATTTGATGATGTCAAAAATATTAAGTACAAATGCATGAGAATTAGACTAGATAACTACAACTTACAGTCCTTAAAGCTTTACCAATCTTTAACTTCTGATAACAACTTCAGTCTGTACAAATATCAGAATTTAAGCAGTTGTAGATCTTGACTTGGCTTCATCTTCTGATCTCTTTGATGTCAGGAGTTGTTCTGAGATAGTTCTTCAACAAACATTTCTCAGCATATCTGAGTTCATCAATCATCCTCCTTTTATCATCTTTAAGCTCTGCAGTATCTTCACCAATTTGAAATATTGCAGCCCTGAGATCATTAATCTTAGCTTTTCTTATATTCTGATCCAGTCTGATCAAATATGCTTTATCAGACTCAAGATTGAATTCCACAGCCCTGTAACCCAGAAAGGTAGTTATAATCTTAGCAGTGTTGGGCTTCATTTCAACTATATCACCCTTGTGATCTCTGTACTTTGGAAGATATGTGCTGTCAGACTTAACAGAATAAAGCCTTTTCTATCTCTGAATCTGATCCTTCAAATAGTTTGCAGCACTTTCTGTTAATCTATCATTCACTTGAAGTAAGAATAGTACATGCTCCAGTTCTTTAAAATACTTCAATGGAATGGCATTTTGCCTTATATGATAAACCCTACCATCTTCATGAAGTACAACAAGATGTGTTCTTTCAAGTAGGTATGGTAAACCATTTGTACAGATTCCAGTTGATTCAATCTCTCAGGAGTTGCTCCAATACCTGGTTCACTCAAGGAAGTTGGATTATTGGTAGTGTTATGTATTCTTCTTTCATCAGCACTTCCCAATCCAGTTTTATCTCTTGCTTCCTTTCCAGTAACTACTCTTGCCTCAAAACCACTTGCAGCAGTCTTCAAAGGTTGAGTCTATTTTGCTTAAGTGAATCCTGGTAGGAGTTTCTTTGATTTGTCTTCTGATATCAAGTTAACTTGAGCTATGTCAGAGGTTACTTGCTTCTTCGAAATATCAGAACTTACTGTCTCTTGACTTTGAACAACTTGAGCCATGTCAGAGGTTGTCTTAAAAACTTTTCTTGAAGTCAGAGCAAGATCATCCTTTTCATCAGTGATTTCTTCATTCTCAGGATGCACATAAACCTTGATAGGTTCACCAACTTTTTCTTTACCCTTGGATCTTGGATCTATCTGCGGTTGTGATTTAGCCATTGTTGTTTCAGTATTTGTCCTTTCTTTTATCACAATGCCTTTGAGTTTTGGAAGTGTCTTTTTACCAGAAGCTTCAGATTTAGATGTGACTTTTCATGATTTAAGTCTGGCTTCTTCTTCCATTAAACTCTCCAAGTCCATTCCTGGATTTTCCTGAAGAAATAACTGTCTTGACATTTCTTCATCAAGATCTAAAAGTTCATTAGAACTTATCCTTTTACCAGTAGCAGAACTAATTCTTTTTCCAGTATCAGAACTTGTCCTGTGACTTATAATTTACGCTTTTCTTGATGAGAGACCTCTACCTTGACTATGACCTCTACCCATTCCAGGTTTCCTTGATCATCCTTTTCATCATCCTTCCCCTTCAGTGTCTTATCAGTTTTGCATTTGGACTTAATTACTTTCTCCCCCTTTTTGGCATCAGCAGGTAACAGAAGAGAGACAAGCAATTCCACTAAGGCTTGGATTTCATTAAGTTGAGATTGCTGAGAAGCTTGATTTTTCAGAATATCATCAATCTGAGCTTGTTGGTTCTCTTGAGTCTTCTCAATATAAGCAACTCTGTCAAAGGTAGGTTGGAAGAACTTTTTCTTATCAATCTTCTGAACTTGTTCTTGCTTTATGAGTTCTTCCCTAAGATGATGTAACTCTGCATAAGTAGTTGAATGGAGACTTTGTAAATGTTTAGTCCTCAATGTAGTGACTCTAAGCTGTGTTTTGAAATCATCAGTATTTAACATTTCATCAGCTTTTGTCAAGTGCTTAGCCAGATGTTGTGCAGTTGGAGCACAGGTAACTGAGTTCCATTCCTTAGTCCACTCCTGTCATGCAGGAGTTTCACTCCAAGGCACTGGTGCTTCGCTTGTAACAAACTTCTTAACAAGTTCAGATTTAAGAACAGTTTGTTGAGGAGCATGTCTAGAAGGACCTGCTTCATCAGCATCTACATTTGGAGCAGCATCACCAGTATCTCCAGCATTTGCAGCATCAGAACTTACAGAATCAGTATCTTCTGATAAAACAACAGTATGAGTAACAATGGAGGCTTCAGGATCATCCTCTAATTGCTGATCTGGTTCCAAGTTCTGATCAACTGCCATATCCTGATGTTCACCTATATTCTGATCATCAGCATCTAGATGTAGAGAAGGTGTAGTAGATAATTCTGGAGTTTGAGCAGCATCAGTAACAGGTGTTATTGATGGATTAGTTGATGTGGGAGCTTCTAAGTTAAGTACTTCAGGCACAACCAAGTTCTGGATATCAATATCAGTACTTGTGCCTGAATTAACAGGAGATACAGTCTTAGGAGACACAGATGGTTTGTTGGCCTTTTCAGTAACAGCTTCCTTAGTTGAAGTTAATGGAGAAGCAGTGGCCTTAGCAGATTTTGGTTCTTGTGAGATCAGAGATTCCTGATCTCCTTCCTTAGCTGCTGCTTCCTCATCATCTGAAACTGGCCTTTTTGCCCTCTGTTTCTTATATCTCTTTGAAGGTATGGATTACTTGGGAGTTTCATCAACAGTCATTCTTTTAAGCCTTTTGAGAAGCCTAGATCCCCCAATTGCAGAATCCTTCTGAGAAGGAACTTTCTCAGCTTCTTTATTAACATGTTCTGAAGTAGGAACATGTTCCTCACTATCAGATTCATCTCTCAAAACAATCCTCCTTCTCTTCTGAGGTGTTTGAGGAACAGTCTTTGTCCTCTTAGCCTTGGAAGATGAAGGCTTCACAGTAGGTGCTGAGGATGAAGGTTGAACTGTCTGTGAAGTGGAGAGATGTGATTTGAGATATTGCCTGAGGGTAGGTTGAGTAGTATGAGTGGTATGTTCTGATGGTCGTTGTGGAGTTTGAGATGTGGTGGTTGGTTGGACATCAGGATAAACAGATCTGTAGGTATCAGGATCAGCATTAGGGCTGTCAAACGGATAATTCGGATACGGATCTGCCTATATCCGTATCCGGATCCGAATCCGGAAATCCATATCCGTATCCGTATCCGAATCCGGAAATATATAAAGAATAATATCCGAATCCGGATCCGACGGATACTATCCGGATACGGATAATATCCGGATCTGAATCCGATTTTCAATCAGATTTTTTATTTTATATTAAAAATTAAAAAAAAAAGAAAAATTATTAAAAAAATAGTAAAAATTAAAAATTCATTTAAAAAAATTAAAATAAGAGATAAAGTGATTTAATCATATTTTAATTTTTCAAAAAATTAATTTTATTTATCTTTTCAATATAATCGTTATCTTTAATTTGTTGAACTCAAATGATTTTTTTCTATATGTCTATAAAATTTTATAAATATAATATATCTGTATATATAACACATAAACACACTATAAATTTAATATAATATATTTTAAATTATTTAAATATTTAAATATAAAAAATATTTATTCGGATACGGATATTATCGAATACGAATCTGCCTATATCTGTATCCGTATCCGCAATCGTCGGATTCGAATACGGATAATATCCACTTTGTTTCGGATACGGATAATATCCGCTTTATTTCAGATACGAATGCGGATTTTTCGGATGAATATCGGATTTTTCAAATTTTTTTGACAGCCCTAATCAGCATTTACTAAGATCTATTTTACAGATTGAGGAATCTGTAAGGGTCTAACCACCTTTTTCTTAACATCAGCATTTACCAAATCATTAAAGGCTTGTTTTGCAATTTTGAAAGATGGAGTTAAGGCAGTGGTAGGTTTGGGGTCATTAGCACAACAATGGTTAAAAATAAGCTGACAAAATCTAGCAAAGTAGACAACATTCCTATCTTCTGTCATCCTATCCCCAATAAAACCTATCACAGCAGTTGCAAAATCAAAATGAGTTTGGTTAATGATAGCATACCCGATGTGCTGACTCATTATAGGAATAGCATCAAAGTTTGAACATTTATTCCCAAAAGCTTTAGTGATGCAGTCAAAGAAGAAGCTCCATTCTTTTTTGATATGAGCCTGTTTCAACTGCCCAAGCTTTGCCAAACTCTGCTCATACCCCAAACTAGCCATGAACTCTTTAAGAGCTGATTCCTCCGGGGTTGAAAAAGTACATCCTTCTGGTAGATGTAGGGCCTTGCGAATTGTACCAAGAGTTACCTCATATGTAGAATCATCCACTTCGAAAACAATACTAGGAGTACTATTTTGACCACCATTATCAAAGTTTCCAGTCCTCCAAAATGTCAGAACTTGTTGGCTTGAAAAGGTTGACAGTTGGGTCAATGCATACCCGATTTCACTATGTGCAAGAAGATCTTGCACAAAATGCAACTCAGACGGAGCTTCAGCATTATCAAGAATTGCAGCATAGTTATTTGGAACAAATTTAGCTCCATCAATGATCAAATCCTTAGGTGCCATGAAAATAATCGAGATTTAAGAGTGCCTGTTAGGTGTTTGATAGAATGTCTATATGAAAAACCAATGTCAGGAGAAGAAGGAGAGTAAAAGCAAATAGAGAGATAAAGTATAAAAGTGAATAAAAGATTAAAAAATCCTCTCTCTGTCTTACTTATACTTTGAAAAAAAATGTAACCGTTGGACACCATTCAGACATGCAGTAATAATGAATAGTTAATGGGCACGGGAAAATAGCAATCATTACTTACCCACTTGCAGTTTTTCAAGGAAAAACCGTTCCGCTTACCCAGTAATCCCATTAATCAAGGTAAATCAGTTTTAATTCAAAATTGAAATTGTTCCCACTTATTCAATTATTTTTCACTGCAACACCAATATTCTGAAAAAAATTCGAGTGAGAATGACCAAAATAAATCAAGTGATCAAGTACTGATAATGTAAAATCAGAACTTAATTTAAATCAAAATATGAAATGGTCATCAGAATATGAATATTTATCAGGATTTATCAATGCATTACAAAACATCTCAGAGACAAGAACTTGCAAAAAAAAAGAATTTCATTAATATATTAAGAGAATACATTCATGAAATTTAAATTACATTAGAACTTTTACAAGATTGTCTTAAGCTGCTAAACCTAACATCAACAGCCTTTGTCCTAGCTCAAGAAGTAGGGCAAGGCTGACGATGAAGAAAAACAGGAAGAAGAAAATAAATCATTTCTTCTTCCTACTCTCGACAAACAGAATAGCGAGTCAAATGATTCGCTCTTGCTGGCGGAGAGCTTCCAGCCTTTCCTCCTCCAATTACTCCAGATGGCGATGGTAATCCATGTAGAAGAACAGGAGGTGGGTGAGTACCTCCTGGGGAACTGAGTCCCATATCTCATCAGGAATGGCAGTGACATGCCATTCCTGCTGCCAGGCTTCACAGCTCAGCTCCATGTTGAATGTTTCATAGTTCAAAAACATATTGTAATTGACCATGGTGTTTTTGATATAAAGAGTATGAAGATGAGTTTGTGATAAAAGAGTTGATGTGAGGGCTGATGTGAAGTGGTTGTTTATATAGGCAAAAGAATTCCAGGAGACGTAAAGAAATTTAATGTTGGAAGGTAGAATTAATTCTACCTCATCTCCCTAGACTGGGAAGACGAAAAACAGTCATTGGAAGTGTAAGTCAGGGTTAATGCGCACAAGTAACAAGTAAAAAATTACTGTACGTGTACGTGAACCACTATCCCTAATGATATTGACTGTTAATATTCTACCCAAATATAGTCTGATTTAAAATGAGACTGTTTTTAGATTTTATCCACAAATAAGTCAAGTAAAGGATCAGAATTTAATATCAGAACTTAGACTTATATCATAACTTAACAGTTATCAGAACATAATTTCTTAACTCGAAAAATGAATGCCTATCTTAGTAAGTCCTCACACAAATTCTGATATAGATTCTTCAGAACTTTATCATCAGAACGTGCAATCAGAACTTGTCCTCATAATTTGTGTAATGTGACACAGAAATTGTTCATCTAAAATAACATAGATCACCACA
Source organism: Apium graveolens (assembly GCF_009905375.1). Classification (NCBI taxonomy): domain Eukaryota; kingdom Viridiplantae; phylum Streptophyta; class Magnoliopsida; order Apiales; family Apiaceae; genus Apium; species Apium graveolens. Next base: position 55,228 of record NW_027418762.1, read on the forward strand.
GTAATTTTCATCATTCATATGGAGTGTTTAGTGTGTGCATTAAGCTAAATATCAGACAAAGAGTAAAGTCTGATTCACTTCAGTATATCTTAGAAAAAAGGCATAACTAAAACTTTACTAAAAACCTGTCATTATTCTGAAACCTACTATTGAATGAGTTCATGCTTGAGTCCACCTCAACTATTTTGTGCTAATTTTGTGCATCTTTTTAAATTCCATTTTACAGTGGCTTCTCAGTGTAAGTGAGTCACGACTGCTTATCAGAATTTATGCTATTATCAGAGTATTTCTCCAGTAATCATAGAGTGTGAAAAGTCACCAAGAAAATATTTTGCTTTTCTGATGCATATTTACTTAATACCAGCAATGCACTTGGGTCGTCCCTTTCACATTTGTACTCTAGATCTCAAAGGAGTGCCTGAATTTTAATCCTTGATTCTTTTCTTCTTCTTTTGATAAGAGAGGTTTATCAGCATTTAGTACATTTAACAGATTTACTAGCATCAGAACTTAACAGATGAGAAGCATTATTCTAGTTTGTGACTTAGTAATAAGATAGACAAAGTAAACTCAACTAAGCTCAATATCAGAATTTGCTTGTGTCAATAGATTTCCACAGAAATAATTACTTCTAACATGGGATCTCTAGTTTATTGAAGACTACTAGGTCAGCATCTAGCACAGGTATCCTCATAGGATTGAATAGTTACATAAACAGACATATCACTATCAGAGTTTAGAAAGTTACATCAGACAACAGTCAGTACTTAAGCAAATTTTCAATTAAGCACAGAATACACAAAGAGAGTAATTTCTGTAAATACCGATCATAAAGTCTGATGCATCAGAACAAAACTAAGCAGATTTAGAGAAAGAACCTGAAACCATTCCAAGTTTATTTACCAATCTTGTAAAAGTAGCTTCACACAGTGGTTTTATGAAGATATCTGCTAGTTGTTGATCTGTTGGAACAAAGTACAATTCCACTGTACCTTCATCCACATGTTTCCTTATGAAGTGGTACCTGATGCTGATGTGCTTTGTCATTGAGTATTAAACTGGATTACCTGTCATAGCAATAGCACTTTGATTATCACAGTAAATAGGGATTTTGAAATATGTTAACCCATAATCCAGTAACTGATTCTTCATCCAAAGAATCTGTGCACAACAGCTTTCTGCAGCAATGTACTCTGCTTCTGTAGTTGATATGGAAATTGACTTTTGTTTCTTGCTAAACCAAGAAACCAATCTGCCTCCGAGAAATTGGCAGCTTCCACTTGTGCTTTTCTTGTCAATTTTGCAACCTGCAAAATCTGCATCTGAGTAACCTATTAGTTTAAAATCTGATTCTCTGGGATACCACAATCCCAGATCAGCTGTTCCCTTAAGATACTTGAAAATTCTTTTCACAGCTGTTAAGTGAGGTTCTCTTGGATCTGCTTGAAATCTTGCACAAAGATAGGTAGCAAACATGATATCAGGTCTACTAGCAGTTAGATAGAATAGAGAGCCAATCATACCTTTGTAATCAGTAATATCTACTGATTTACCAGTATCCTTGTCCAGTTTTGTTGCAGTGGCCATGGGAGTGGATGCACTTGAACAATCTTGCATTCCAAATTTCTTCAGCAAGTTTCTGGTGTACTTAGTCTGACAAATAAAAGTGCCTTCTTCATTCTGCTTGACTTAAAGGCCAAGAAAAAAGCTAAGTTCCCCCATCATACTCATCTGATACCTTGACTGCATCAGTTTGGTAAACTTTTTGCAAAGTCTGTCATTTGTAGACCCAAAAATGATATCATCAACATAAATCTGGACCAAAAGTAAGTCCTTTTCATGGTTGAGGTAGAACAGTGTTTTGTCTATAGTTCCTCTGTTAAATCCACTTTCCAGAAGAAACTGAGCTAAAGTCTCATACCATGCTCTAGGAGCTTGCTTAAGTCCATAAAGTGCTTTATCAAGCCTGTAGACATAATCTGGATATTTGGAATCTACAAAGCCTGGAGGTTGTTCAACATATACTTCTTCCTCCAATTCTCCATTGAGAAAAGCACTTTTCACATCCATTTGAAAGACAGTAAACTTTTTGTGAGCAGCATAAGCCAAAAATATCCTTATGGCTTCTAACCTAGCACCTGGTGCAAATGTTTCATCATAATCAATTCCCTCCTGTTGAGAATATCCTTTTGCAACCAGCCTTGCCTTATTCCTTGTAATTATGCCATCACTGTCAGTTTTGTTTCTGAATACCCACTTTGTACCAACAACAGATCTATTATTTGGTCTTGGCACTAGGGTCCAGACTTTGTTTCTTTCAAATTCATTTAACTCTTCCTGCATTGCTTGCACCCAATCAGCATCTTGAAGAGCTTCTTCCACTTTCTTTGGCTCAGTCTGAGAAAGAAAAGAATTGTAAAGACATTCATTTGAAGTACATGTTCTAGTTCTGACACCTGCATCAGGATTTCCAATTATCAAATCAGGTGTATATGATTTAGTCCACTTCCTTGCAGATGGAAGGTTTTCTCTAGAACTGGAGGCTCCCCCGTGATCCATGCTGTCTTTATTTTCATTTTTTGATGCTCCCCCTGAAACTATGCTCTCTGACTTGGATTCTTTAGAATTTAGATTTTCAGAACTATCAGAACTTGGCTTATCAGAACTTGACGAATCAGAACTTGAAGAGCCAGATGTATGTTCTGATACTTCTTGAGATGTGGTAAGATCTTGAGTATGCTCCCCCTGCATAGGTTCATCTTCCTTTGGCGTAGTCACCACAGTTTCAATAACGTCAGAGTTTATTCCATCAGAGTTTGCAGTATCAGGACTTAGATTATCAGGATTATCAGTATCAGAATTTGAGTCTTCATTTTCAAATCTCAGCTGATTATGATCAATAAAATATTCAAGTCCAGTAATCTTCTTGTCATCAAAAGAGACATTGATAGACTCCATGACCACTCTTGTTCTCAAGTTATAGACTCTAAAGGCTTTTGTGGAAAGTGGATATCCAACAAAGATTCCTTCATCAGCTTTTAGATCAAATTTGGATAGCTGTTCAGGATGAGTCTTAAGAACAAAATACTTGCATCCAAATACATGAAAATACTTCAGATTTGGCTTCTTTTTCTTCACCATCTCATATGGTGTCTTTCCTTGCTTGTTAATGAGTGTTGCATTTTGAGTAAAATAAGCAGTCTGCACAGCTTCAGCCCAGAAATAGGTTGGAAGCTTTGCTTCTTCAAGCATTGTACGTGCAGCTTCAATGAGAGTTCTATTTTTTCTTTCAACAACTCCATTTTGCTGTGGAGTTCCAGGAGCAGAGAATTCCTGCTAGATTCCATGGTTTTTGCAGAACTCTTCCATTATCAAATTCTTGAATTCAGTGCCATTATCACTCCTTATTGTCTTCACAGAATCTTTGACCAATTTATCCAGTTGTTTGACATGATCAATCAAGATAGATGCAGTTTCACTTTTTGTGTGCAAGAAATACACCCATGTGTATCTGGTGAACTCATCTACTATGACCAAGGCATATTTCTTCTTTGCAATAGACATGACATTCACTGGACCAAATAGATCAACATGTAGTAGGTGATAAGGCTCAAGAATTGATGATTCAGTCTTGCTCTTGAATGAGGATTTTCTTTGTTTAGTCTTCTGACAAGAATCACAAAGGCCATCAGGAGAAAATACTGACTTTGGCAGTCCTCTCACAAGATCTTTCTTGACCAACTCATTTATATTGTTGAAATTTAAATGAGAGAGTTTCTTGTGCCAATTCCAGCTTTCTTCAATTGATGCTCTACTCATCAGACAGATTGCAGAACCATAAGTACTTGTTGAAAGCTTAGCTTCATAAATGTTACCACGTCTGTATCCTTTCAGAACAACTTTGCCTGTAGATTTACTCACAACTTCACAGTGTTCTTCAAAGAAATCAACATGATAACCTCTGTCACAGATTTGACTTATACTCAACAGATTGTGTTTAAGTCCTGAGACCAGAGCTACTTCTTTAATAATGACATTCCCAAGATTGATATTGCCATATCCCAATATTTTTCCAATGTTGCCATCTCCATAAGAAACACTTGGGCCAGCTTTCCCCACAAAGTCTAATAGCAGGGCTTTATTTCCAGTCATATGTCCTGAACATCCATTGTCCAGAATTAGGATGTTTTTCCTGTTGCCCTGTAATCATAAAGACCACTAATGATTAGTTTTAAGGACCCAGACTTTCTTGGATCCTTTGGCCTTATCAAGTTTGTTAACATTTGCAGCGGATTTAGCATCAGAGTTTATGTTAACATTTTTCTTATCAGAATTTACACTATCAGACTTTGAATCAGAATTTATACTAGAAGGAACAATGGAAACTTTCTTTAAAGAAGGTTTTATTTGATAATAATCATAGTACAAGCTATGATATTCCTTACAAGTATAAATGGAATGCCATAAACTACCACAATGAAAACAAGGATTTTGTGGCTTATATCTAACAGGCTGACTCTTAACTCCTGACTTTGAAGGTAAGGAGTTTATGTTCTTATTCTTCCTGCAAAAAAAAGCCAGATGGTTAGAACTTCCATAGTTATGACACATTTTCCTAGGAGCTTTAGGAACAGGTTTATAATCACTGCTTTTATTCACACCTTCCTTTCCATTCCTATTTTTCCTAGGTGATTTTACCTTGTTTGCATTCTTAACATCTTTCAGCTTATGCTTAAGCTGCTTCTTAGTCATTAAGCCTATGTTTACTTCAGTTGTCTTTTCCTGTTTTAGTTTGTCAGAAGTTAATCCCTTTTTAACTTCTAATTTCTCATTATCAGACTTTACAGCTACAAACTTAACAGGTTTTAACTTTGGATTTTGCTTAACAACAACAGGATTAATTTCTACAGTTCCTTTATCATTCTTATCCTCTCCATAACCTAAGCCCTCTTTCCAGTTTTCACTACTTAGAAAATTTTGAGTTGTTCTGCCAGAGTTAGTCCAAGTCCTGATAACCTCTCTTTCCTTTTCTAACTCAGTTTTTAGAGATTCATTCATTTTTAGCACTTCATCCCTAACATAAAAAGCATCATCTCTATCTTTCTGAGTTTGATGGAACATAACTAACTCTTTTTCTAAGAAATCATTTCTTTTCTTAAAAGCAAGATTTTCAGAAGTTAATCTTTCACATGTTAAAGTTTGATCTCTATAACTAACAAACATGGTTTTATGATATCTTCTCAACTCATTAATATCATCAGTATGAAAAGCATAAGTAGTCTGAGGTACCTTTGATTCAGCAGCTTCAGAACTGCTTTCAGCACTTGCTTTATCAGCATTTGCCATCAAAGCATAATTCTCCTCACTTTCAGAGTCTGAGGTGCCTGTCCAACTTTTCTTCTTTGTGACAAGAGCCTTGCCTTTGTCACTCTTCACTTTCTTGCAATCAGGAGATATGTGGCCTTTTTTACCACAGTTGTAGCATTTGACATTTGTATAATCTCCTCTGTCAGACTTTCCTCCTCTGCTCTCAGATCTTCTGAAATTCTTCTTATCAGAACTTGTGCCTTTCCTGGAAAACTTCTTTCCCTTCCTGAACTTCCTGTATGCAATCTTTGTGATCCCTTTCACCATAAGAGCACACAGCTTCATCATCTCCTCATCAGCATCAGTCTCAGGCAAGCTTTCAGATTCTAAGTCATCATCACTTTCAGAACTTGATGACTCGGTATCAGACTTTGTGAAAAGAGCTTTACCCTTATCTTTCCTTGAGGTAGGTGCTTTGGGGGATTCTTCTTCAGCCTTAAGAGCAACTGTCCTTGACTTTCCACCTTTCCTCTTGCTTCTTTGTTCCATCTCAAGTTCATGAGTCTTGAGCATTCCATAAATTTCATCAAGAGTTGTTTCATCAAGATTGTAGTTGTCTCTTATTGTTGTTGCCTTCAAATCCCAGCATTCAGGAAGAGCTAACAGGAATTTAAGGTTTGAATCTTCAAGATCATACTCCTTATTAACCAGTGACAAATCATTCAAGAGTTTGACAAATCTATCATATAAATCAGTCAATGACTCATTAGCCTTTGAGTCAAAGTGTTCATACTCTTGAGTGAGTATTGTCTTCTTGTTCTTCTTAATTGTATCAGTTCCCTGACACCTTGTTTCCAGAGCATCCCATATCTCCTTTGCAGTCTTGCAATTAATTACCCTGTTTGACATTACATTATCAATGGCACTATGCAGTAAGTGTCGTACCTTAGCATCCTTAGCAATTGATGCGATATCTTCAGCAGTGTAATCACTCTTCTCCTTTGGTACAGTCTTTGCTGCTTCACCTGCAACTGCAACTGCGAGCTTGGTTGGTTTGTGAGGTCCTTCCTTGATTCTATCAAGATATTCTGGATCTGTAGCTTCCAGAAACATGGTCATCCTCACCTTCCATATGGCATATTCAGATGGTCTCAATATGGAAACTCTGATGGTCTCATACCGACTTTGAATTTGTGTCTTTGGAGGTTCTTCAGTTTTGGTGGGCTTAGTTGGAGTTTCTGTGTCAGACATGATTGTTTTTGGATCTTAAACTGTTTGTGCGTTAACAGATAGGCTCTGATACCACTTGTTAGGTCACACACACACACTGTAGAGGGGGTGAATACAGTGTAAAGTACAATCAAATCGAACTTTAATAAATCAAGTAACAGAAAACAAACTTTATTGAAATAATAAACTCTGTTACAGTATGGAACTGTTACCTCTCAGTGATGAACAAATATCACGAGAGCTGCTAGGGTTACAATGAATAATCTTCTCGAATATGATAATACTTTTAGTGTAAACCCTATGTCTGTGTTTATATACTACACAGTTACAAGATAATCGATAATTGATATGGAATATAATTCTGCTTCCTAAAATATATCAATCAGATATCTTTTCTTCCAAGTATTCTATTCTTCATAGAATTCCTTCTTCATGCATATCTCTTCTTAAGTTTGTCTCGATCTTCTTTCCTTTAATCAGCTGTTGTCCTTATCTGAACGTCCTTCAGTACTTAAGTTCTGATATCCATCTTCTGATAATCATCTCCTGATAATATAAGTACTGATATCCTTAAGTCCTGACTTCCAGTAAGGACTGATTTATCCTGTTTAAGTAAGATATGAAAACTAAACATAAATCATATTAGCCATGACATTATCAAATATATCTAACATAAAAGTATCAGTAGTAGAGGTAGGTTCAGTACCTTGAGGGAAAGATGGTTTATAGATATCCTGAGTTTTTTTAGCAGGTTTATCTTTTCTTTGAGGTTGATCCTTCAGAACTACTTCTTCTTCGAAGATAATATGTTCACATCTACCTTCACTTAGCTCCTGAGATGCTTATCACATTTGATCTTATGCTTGCTCTTCTGTTGGTTCCTGCTCTTGGTCCTGAACATTTGCTCGATGTTGCTCAAGCTTCAACCATAGTTATCTCTTCTTCCTGATCTTCTGCTTCTTGCACTTGAATTTCAGCAGATTCTTCTTGAACTTTTTGATCAATGATGGCAAGCTGCTCTCTTATGTATTAACTTAAGCGAGGATGAGTTCTACCTCCATTATTGTTAAGATAAGGATCTTTGTTCAGAAGCTTTGTGAAAGTTTTGATATGAATTGCTGGAGAATTAGCCATGTTGCTTTCACTGAATTGAGCAAGTTGTGCAGGAGACAACTTCCTTGACAGAATAATATGCATGAACCTTGGATATATCATATACCGCATAGTCTTCATGTGCCAAAAGATGTTCAAGTATTCTTTGCATGAGTAGATGAGCATAATTCAAATTGATATTGAAAGCAGCAACATACCCAATATTCTGAAGCATAGCATTCAAGACATTTCAACCACCTACATTTGGTGAGAACATATAAGAAATGATTTTGAAGAACATATTCCACTCCTTCGGTAAATGATTCTTGAAAAAATGCCTAGGTATTTTGTCATCAACAAGAGTATCACAAATACTTCCGGAAAATTGGACTAGGTCTTCAACATTAGGTTCTTCTATAAAATTTGCTCTTGGAAAATACAGGAATTCATTGAAATCATCTTCAGATATTCTGACTGTTGCATCCCTTAATGGAAATTAAATTCCCAAGTTCTCTTCAATGTTTGATACTACTGAATGTCTATGACCGTGCTATAGCAGATCTCTGTTCAACCTCATATTTGCAGTTAGGGAAAAATGGACATTTGAATGATCATTGAGAACAAGTATCCATTTGTAAAAATGACCCGTTTTCTCAAGATTGTTATTCTAAAACGTCAAATAATTGGTTTTTCTGATTCTAAAATTATCACCCATTTTTAGAAAATGGTTGATAATTTTTACACAACAAAAATACTAATTATTCAAACGATACCAGAAAATTAAAAACGTGAATAAATCATGAAAAATCAAACTTCTCGGATCGTTATGAAATTGAGATATGTTATACTATGAGAGACTGAGAATACAATCGAATTTTTAGAAAAGTTTCTTACTCACAAACACTAGATCAACAACCTTGTTAAAGTCCTAAATTTTGAATTATTTTTAGAGGTCGATTGATCAAATTAGTATGTGAAAACTTGTGAAATTAGTCTAAGAACTTAGAGAATGTTATGAGTAACACTAATACGAGTTCAAAACAAAATTTGGGCAGAGTTCCGAGATGATTTGATCAATTAAAAATTTGTTTCTAGTCGATGAGTTCATGTTTGTGCTTATAAATTGCTGAATAAAGAAAGGCATGACATATGTTCAGCTTATATACTCTGGGGAAAAAATTCCAAGTCTAAAGGAAAGTTTCGACATCAACCCTAAGGGGAAAGTGTCTATATAAACCCCGAGCTTTTGCTGAATATGTTTACAGGAGTCTGGTAGACTGAAAGGTGCCTGATGTGTGTCGACACATTCACTTGACTGCTGATGAGAAACCTTGGGTTCCAGTCGACACTTCCCATTTCTCGAAAGGTTCCTTGACTTAGACAATAAATTTAATCCAAAAACTTTTTCAATTCAGTTCGAATTATTGAGTAATTTTTGTCATTAAATTATGATAAACTTCAAAATAATTTAGAAAGTAATATTAAAAGTTCATAAATAAATCCTCTTGAATTATACACATATTTATCGTTAATTGATGATTGTTAATGCTTCAATGATTTTTCATGCTACCTTTTATTCAGTTCCAATGGATTCTTTTATATATGAAATCATTTAAAATTTACTGAAATTGAATAACTCACAATTCTTATAGTAAAATTACAACAATTATCATTTGATTGATACTATCATAACTTTAATGATTTAAATTGTGCTACTTTTAAATTAATCATGATTTAATTATTAACAATTAAATCACTTTTAAATAAACTGAGAGTATTTATGTGCTTAAATACTTATCAATTAGATACAGGCACACAAATACTTGATATACGGGAATTAAATATTGGCAAATAAATTTATCAGTCCTAAAAATATTGACATTAATTACCAAGTGAAATTATTCGAAACAAGTTACAGTTCTTGTATTCTAATTAATTAACTAAAAAGATTTAACTTCACAAGTTCACCAACCAACTTAGGAAATGTGGACTCATCAAGCGGTTTAGTGAAGATGTCTACAATTTGTACCTCTATGGGTATAAATTATAATTGAGTTAATTATCAAGTAGGTCACTTAGTGCGTCCAAATGTATCAAGTGAGTCACTGATTACAACATTGACTCAAATGAGTCACTCATTTAAAAATTTGTATAAAAAATATCACTCCATCATTAGTCAAAATTCTTAAAAGTATTATATATTGAGTTTTACACATTTTTATGAATGATATTACATTTTTTTAAAACCTAATAATATTATTTAAAATAGTAGAACTTGGAACCTTTCATTTGGATGTAATATCATTCAAAAAAATGTGTGAAACTCAATATACAATACCTTTAAGAATTTCGACTAACGATAGAGTGATATTTTTTATACAAATTTTTAAATGAGTGACTTATTTGAGTCAGGTTTGTAATAAGTGACTCAATTGATACATTTGGATGCAGTAAGTGACCTATTTGATAATTAACCCAAATGTAATTCCACAATACCATTTGTGACATGCTCTCTGATAAAGTGATACATGATATCAATGGGTTTAGTTCTTGAGTGTTGAACGGGGTTGTTGGAGATTTTTATGGACTGGTGTTGTCATAGAATATTATAATCTTTGACATCAATAGTCTGTAGTCTCGTATTTGGTTCCTCATTCGCAAGATCTAAGCACAACAGCTTTCAGTAGTTATACATCCAGCTTTAGCAGTTGATGTGGATATTGAGTGTTGCTTGTTGCTATGTCAGGACAACAATCTTCTTCCAAAAAACTGATCAATCTTACAACCTGCAAAATCTAAATCTATATAGCCTACAAGGTCAAAACCTATACCTTCAGGATACCAAATACCAAGATTTGGGGTTCCCTTTAAATACCTAAAAATCCATTTAACAGCTATAAAATGAGATTCTTTAGGGTCATCTTGAAAACTAGCACGTAATCCTGTTGCAAACATAATATCTGACCTACTTGTTGTAAGATATAATAATGAACCAATCATACCTCTATAGCTTGTGAGGTCAGCCTTCTTACTGGTTTTGTCCTGATCAAGCTTAGTGGTTGTTGGTATTAGAGTTTTTACCGTAGTTGAATATGTTATCCAGTAAAGAATAATTGTTTAAAGGGGTTGGATACAATTATTCAAATAATTCAATTATTAAGAAGTAAAGTACAAGCAATAGAATCAAATAATAGTTTATTTAATCTCTTATAATCTGTTACAAAACTCTCGCAATAAAGCAATATTCTTAAGAGTTTCTAGGTTACTATTATACTCGAGTAATGATCACCTTAAAAGATAACCTATTCTGTGTTTATGTATCACAGAGCTAAATAATCAATCTCCATCAATTACAAGATATGTTACAATATAATTTATCTAGTTTATATACATATATAAATCAACAGCTTCGATCTTATAAGTCAGGAACCGACTATATATAACTCATTAAATGCTGGGACTGTATAAATCAACATATTCCGATTTATCCTGTAGTATAGTCATATCCTTACAATCTGTATCCTGATGCAAATCCTGACTGCATGCAGATACTGACACTTGAGAAAATCCTGACGAATATGATATATCCTGACTGACTTTGACAACTCCTGATCATGATCCCAGCAAATCCTGATTTATGACTTAAACATTTTCCAAAAATCTCCCCAAATTTATGCTTTGTAAAATAAGCATAAATTCTGTAGTTGTGTCTGATGCCAATAATAAGATAACAAAATGTGAAGTGGAAGGTAGAGAGATTCAGTTACTGATGCAAATAGTCAATTCATGTTTTTTGATAAACCCATGAGTATTTTTCTACAAAAGCTTTGACTCTTTCATCAAAATTCTTACTGAGCAGCTCTTTCATTTTGTTCTTCAAGTTCCTTTCATATTCAGTCTCTTTAGACAACTAATATATGGCTGCTCTCAGACTCCCAATTAGAGTTCTTTCAATCATTAACTCATCCAGCATCACATAGCTTGGCTTTAGACCATCAGGATTCATAGTTAATTTCATTGAAGTAAATACTGTTTCAAATATAGCTACACCCTTTTCCATGTTTAATTCCTGATTACTGAGATTCATGTATGTAGGAACATAGTGTCCAGAATACTATATGCCTTTGTCAATAATCCTTCTTCTGATGGCATAAAATATTAAGTCTGACCATTCTTTAGATTCTTGATTTTCAACTCTCAATAGAAAATGAATGTATTTGAGTTCTTTGGTTGACATCATCATCAGCTCATCATATGAAAGAACTTGAACTTGATCTCCTAGCACCATAAGAAAAATCTTTTGTTTTGGTTCTGAGCCATCATGTGTATCAAGAATGATTTTTACAGCTTCCAGCCTGTATAAATGATCAACTGTTTCTTCCTGACCAGGTCTATCAACTAATGTAAAATTCACCATTATTGGATTTATCAGTTCAGCTTCATGATGCCCAATTCTTGCTCTTATGTGTGGTGCAGATAATTTGAGAGCTTGAGTCTATCTCAACCATAAAGGTATATCATCATTTCTGTCCACAGTGCTAGACTCAGGAATCTGTAATAAGTCCAATTTTTGGAATTTTTTAAACCATGATGAATAGTAACTTTTGCTGATTAAGGAAAATTATCAGACCACACTATATAGGAGTATTACTATGGAAATTCTGAGATCGTGTTAGTATTCCATAAAGTAAATGAGTGGGGGTGTAAATGTCGTCAGAATTTGAATTCGGACACTTTAATTTTTCCCAAAAATCGACCAGATACCGAAGGGATTAAGTATAAGGTAACATGATCAAAATGAATTAAATTCAAGGATTATAATAGAGGATCATTAAAGGAATAAAAGATATTAAGAAGGGATTAGGGAAACCCTAATGATAAGATCCCGAATATGATCCCTCAAAAAATCAAGGAGAACGAGAGTTAAGCAAACTGTAAAACAAATAAGTGACCAAGAATCAAGCTTGTACAAGAAGCAAGGGGGATTGAACAAGTGGACTAGAAATAAGGTGACATCATCAAACCACAAGATAATGACATGTGGCATGGAAATGAGATCATCAAGATGATGTAAGCAAGTTAAGTAGATATTTTACAAGATTGATTATAGGCCAAGTATTTTAACCTTTGATTAACTAAGGTTAAGCCTTAACCAACCCATTATCACCCAAAAATCAAGCAAGCAAGCTTTCTCCCCCATTTCTCCCATAAAGCTTTGGCCTCTTTCTTAATTTTTGACGATCCAAGCTCCACTTCTTTTTATTTTACAAAGTAATTATCCTAGCTCCTCCTTGGTTAGTTACATGCTCCCTAGAAATCTTAGCTTCAAATTATATTCCTAGATTTTTTTATAATTCATCCAAGAAGATGATGAATAGCATCATCAGGATTATCAATTATCACTTCATTTTCATTAAGAATTGCAGACATAATTTGCTTTTCCATTAGGATCTGAGAGTGAGTAACTGTTTGAGTTTTTACATTCTTTGAACCATATTTAGAGACATGAGTTGACTGTGTGGTTTGAGTTTCAGTTTGAGTTTAAATTCCAGTTCTAGATTGAACCACAACAACATCAGAGGTCCCTACACCATCATTATCAGGATTGGCATCATCTTTCCTCAATATTGATTCAGGTGCACATTTTGTCCTGGAAAACATCTCCCCTTTTCTGGCATCAAGACCCTGTAACAAGGATAAAATGGTATCCAATTTTTAATCTGTAGCCTGCTAATTTGCCTCAATAGCAGCCAGCCTTTCATTCATCTGTTCTTGTTGAGACTCCACACTCATCATCCTTTTTACCAATTCATTGTGCTTATTTGTGCCTTTAATAGTCACAGAAAGATCAGCAACTTCTTCATTCAGATCAATGTTAGAATCTTTTAAAGCAGAGACAGAAAAGTGCATCCATTTGACTAGTATAGTTGTAGCTTTCATCACATTCTTAAGCTCAGGATTAGCAGTAGAGTCGACAACATGATCTACAAGAGTGTGAGAAACTTCGATAGAGATTATTACATGTTCTAGCCTGCAAGAATGATTCCACTCATGTGCCCTATGAGAATTAAGAGCAGCATGGCCAGATGAAGATCCAACGGTAGACAATTTAGAAGCCTCCATTTCATTTTTTTAGCTGGGCATCATTAAGATCATCACCATCTGAATCAGAATTAGAAACATCACTAAATTGATCATGAACATCAGGAATGGCTGGAACTGGCTCATCAATTTTGCCTTTAAGTTTAAGATCATGAATTGACTTAGAAGACCCAGTATCATGTGATGCACCTAAAACAAAGGAACAAGGAACACCTAAATCTCTTTTTTAAGTGATCTCATCACTTCTAACACATATTAATATTGAGAGTAATATTTTTCTCACTTTTATCATTAAATTCTACCTCTCCTTTTGCCAGTACAAGAGCCTGCCTCTCAAAAATTATGTTTTTCACTAAATAAATTCCCACATTCTCACTTGAAAAGTTCAGTTCACTCACAAATGAATAAATAAGAGATGGAAAAGAAGAGTGGTCTGTAGTCATATAAATAGGGGAATCCTTATGCAAAGATCTTTTTATAATCATACTAATAAATATAATAAAAGATTGAGTTAAAGATATGCCTGTAGTGAGTGGATCCATGGCTAGAGCAAGTAAAGGAGTCACCAAGATAGCTCCAGTATAGTTCTTTATAGTAACAAGTTCAACCTCTTGATCAGGATTTGAGGTATCAGGAATAGCTGCATCAGGATCAGGAACAGCTGTGTCAGGATTTGACCCTGTGTCGGGATTTGTAGGCTTGTCTTCATCAGTACTTTGAACTGATGGTTCTTGTGTGACTAGAGGTTGTGAAGCTACTTCAACCCTTTGAGTTTAAGGTTTTTTGTGGGCTTCCCTCAAAAATAGGATCATTGATCACATCATCCAGTTTAGCCAAATGCTCCTGATGAGCTTCCTTCTGTTGAACATGTTACAGAACATCAGTCTCCACAGAATCAGGACCATCTTGAGCATTATCAGGAATTATCCTTGGAATAGCAGTTCATGCACCTTCACTTTGAGAGGGTGGTTCTTGTGTGGTTGGAGCCTGAACAGCTGTACTTTCACTTTGAGAAAGTGGTTCTTGTGTGCTGTGCTCCTTCTATGGATATTGCATCTTTGATTTCTTTCTCTGGAAGACTTCTGTAACTTCAGCCTTTATTTTTCCAGTAGTATCTAGTCCGACTTCCTTAGCTTGCTCTCTCATCCCCTCAGCTGAGACCATAATAAATTTAGCTGAAGATGGGTCAGGATTTGATTGATCAGGAATTGGTATGACCTCATCAGGAATTGATGATGTAGCATTGTCGGGATATAGATGTTCTTGATCAGGAGTGTTGTAACGCCCTCCAGACTCGGGCTATAAGTCTGGGGGTTACTAGCTAATCACCAAACCTGTACAATCTGATTAACAAATAATAAAGAAATGAATCTAAACCCCTTTAACACTAACCAGGATCTTTTTAGGTTGAAGTATAAAAACAAGAACCACTAACTACTTTATTACAAACCAAATTCAAAATCTTACAAACTCTCTTTATTACAAACCATTGTCTAACCAGTTTTAAACTAATTTCATCTTTTATTCAAACACACACACTAACTATCTACACTCCACCTGTTCAGGCAACTCAAAGCTTTCTTCCTGGATTGGGATCAACATATTGGGTATGAGAGGATCCCGAGGCTTGACCCGCTTCTTTACCACTCGAGTCCTGATGGGTTTCATATTCCTTCTTAACTGAAAACAATAAGGTGAATAACAATAAAAAGGGGTGAGCCAAAAATTGCTCAGAAAGTCCGCAAAATATAAACAGTGTTAAAGCAATTTAAATGAATCGGTAGCTCGGGTATATCTGCAAATATATAACCCCGCGAGAATAGAAAAAAGGCCATTACTGGCGAGTACAAACGAACTAAACTGGACACAAGTTCGCATCTATACCCTGCTGATCAGCCAGGATACAGTGCAGATCTATATCCCACTATATAGATCTTGTCGGGCACCTAGGCACTACGGCCCATCTCAAGGATCCGGTTATGTCCCGGTCCTTAAGATTAAGTAAACTTAATCCCCAAAAGTATCACTATCCAGTCCATGGAGTAGCAACCGGAACAATTGGTATGCTTTGATATATTATAATCACCAGAATATATCAATATTTATGAGTAACAATTGGAATATGAATAATGAATTCAAATGAAAAGGAGAAATCAAGAATCGAAATGAAATATAAACATGAATCAAAAGAGTGCAAGCGTGATAAGAATCTGAAAAAATATCACTATTCTGAAATTAGAATAGGGGAAAAACTTGCCTTCTGCGTGACTCACTGCAATTATGTCACCTTCGTCTATCACCGACCTAACCTGCCTTGAAATAGACTGGTTTAGTCATTTCGTACTTCAATTGCGTCTTGAACCGACTTCACATCGTTCTTATTGTCTACCCATACGCTTATGACTGACTCGTATATTATATATTAACAAGTAAGACTCGATTAACCACATAATACACATAAGCACATAAGCACATAATCATTTTTATAGTTAAAATAATTTTTAGAATCAAAATCAACTCGCTGATTGCTCAACTAATCATTATCTGACTCGTTTCCTATTTTTCGGAATTTTTCGGACTCGTATCGGCATGCAATTTGACTGATAATCAAACAAATAACAAATTCAACTAATTTCTAGAAGAAATTAGGCTTTAATATTATTTTTAATGAAAAGAATTCATTTTTCTGAGTCAAAGGGCTTTCATTTCGCTCGAATCAGACTAACGGTCTAATTAATATCAATTAAACACAAATAAATCAATTTATTATTCAATATAAATCATTATTACTAATTTTTAAACCCTAAAATAAATTTTAAATAATTATTTAAGAAAAATCAGAACTGAAAATGATTTTTCTACAATTTTTGGAATTAAAATGAATTTATTATGATTTATTGAAAATTATTTGATTAATTATCAAAATAATTACTCATTTTTAAATAATTAATAAATAATAAATAAATAATAGATAATTAAAAAAATAATTAAATCTGATTTTTAGAAAATATTTCAGAATTATTTATAATATAAATCAATTAATTAAATAATTAATTAATCAATTTATAAAATAAATACAACTGATTTTATAATTAAAGTAAAAACAAAGATAAAATAAATTGCAGAAACATTTGTCAGAAATCAAATCCTAACAAAAACATATCCAACCCGGGTATTTTACACGGGTCAACCGAGTCAATTCCGGGTCATGAAGAACATGACCGGGATTTTCCCAGAAACCGGCCACCGGAGCAGATTCCGGTGGGCCAATTTCAGGCCAAAACAACACCGTTTGGTGTGTTTTTAACCCAGTTTCAATTCCACACAACTGCAGCAAACTATTCCCGGCCAAAACGAACCAAAAACATCTCAGAATCATCGTCTCCGATCAAAACCGACTTCAACTCCGGCCAAATATCGAAATCATTGAATCGTACATGAAACTTAATGTTTAATAGTGCAAATTAAAGCTAAGAACACATACAATCAAAGCCCTAATATTTTAATAACCAAATATTCACAGAAATTACAGAGTTGTGATTTGAAAATCGAAAATAAACCCTAATAATCGAACTTTGCTATCTTATTATCGTTTGTTCAATTAAACATCATGAATCGATTGCAAATAACATCAGGAAGCTATATCAATCATCAAAATATCATAATAACCCTAGAATCAAAAAGTCATAATTCGAACATAAACCTTAGAAATTGAAAATCAAAAACGATGCATTAAATCATGAAATTGATGCTAGAAACAGAAAGAACAGATCAAAACATTCGATTTGGGTACTGGAATCACTTGATTTGGTGCTGTAATCTGCTCGAAATCACCGGTTTAATTCTCGACCCGACCTTGTTCTTCCCGACCCGATTTGCAGAGAATTTCATGAATTTTCATAATTTTAATTACTTAATTAATTATAATTAAATAAAAATTAGGCTATTTATAGTAGTGAAATTAATACTCCTAAATAAAATTAAGGCCCTAATTCTACACTTTTTAAAATTAATAAGCCCCTAATTTTATAATTTTTGAGTATTAAAATTTAATTTATAAATATTTTATATAAACAATATATATGCCAAAATTTCCCAAAAATTGTGAATAATGCAAAAATACAAAGAAATGGTATAAATAAAATTCCTATAATTTTATAAAAATAAAAATGTGATTTTTATGGAGTTTTTAACACCCAATGGGGCCCGGAAAAATCATTTTTCGTAAAACGAGAAAATTTATAAAATACCTAGATGTTCAGAATATTGCGATGGTAAAAGCCGTTTAATGAAAATTAAGGCCCATTGTTTTATTTGAAATACCTGCTTTAAAATCATGGTTCGGGTCGTAAAACTTTTGAAATGCAAGCAGTAAATGAAAAATAAAATATTTGAAAATATCTTAAAAATACCGGAACGACACAGAATGCACATAACACATACTAACTCCGTCCCGTTGAGATCTCTATGTTTGCTTTTTGCACGCATTTCAATGTTCAAATATCGTATAGTTACATAATATTTTTTTGAAATTTTTTTTTTCTGAATAAAAGTTTAATGTTTAAATTTTTATTCAGGAAAAATAATTTCAAAAAAATATTATGCAACTATATGATATTTGAACATTGAAAAGCGTGCCAAAAAGTGATGTAGAGAATTCAATGGGACAGAGGGAGTAGCAATTAGGGTTTGACAGTTAATTCCACATAAATGACACATTAACACACATAATTTATTATAAATATGATATAATACAGACGTAAATTTCCCAGACGTTACATTCTTCCCCCCTTAATAGGATTCTGTCCTCAGAATCTCACTATGAAAACAAATGAAGATATTTCTCTAAAATTTCACTCTCAAGTTCCCGGGTTGATTCTTCAACCATAGGGTTTCTCCACAACACTCGTACTAAAGACACGGACTTATTTCTCAACACTTTCTCTCGCCGATCTAAAATTCTTATGGCCTGTTCTACAAAAGACAAATCAGGTTGGATATCTACCGGTTCATATTCTATTATATGCTTAGAATCAGGATTATATCGCTTAATCATCGACACGTGAAACACATTGTGAATATGTTGCATATGAGGCGGTAAGGCTAATTCGTACGCAACTTTTCCTACTTTCTTCAAAATTTCAAATTGTCCGATGTATCATGGCTTCAATTTACCCTTGTTGCCAAATCTGGTTAATCCTTTCCATGGCGATATTTTGAGTAACACGGGCTCTCCTTCCTGGTAGTCCATATCTTTCCTTGCTTGATATGCATATTTGTGTTGTCTACTTTGTGCTGCATACAATCGCTTTCGAATATACTGGTGATCTGCATTTTCTTCTGTTAGGTCACACAACACTGTAGAAGGGGGTTGAATACAGTTTAGAATACAATCTAATCGATTTAGAACACAAGTAACAGAAAACAGATGTATTCGATATAATAAACTCTGTTATAATGGAACTGTTCTCTCTCAGTGATGAACAAATATCACGAGAGCTGCTAGGTTACAACGTATGATCTTCTCGATGATCGTAACACATATAGTGTAAAGCTATGTCTGTGTATATATAGACACACAGTTACAAAATAACTTCTAATTGATATGGAATATAATTTTATCTCCTAAAATATATCAATCAGATATCTTATACAATTCTTCTAGTCCTCTAATTCTTTCCATGCATATCTTCCTCTATATTAGTCTCGATCTTCTTTCCAGTAAATCAGCTTCCTTCCTTAACTGTTAGTCCTCCAGTACTTAAGTTCTGATATCCATCTTCTGATATTATCTTCTGATAATCTAAGTCCTGATATCCTTAAGTCCTGACTTCCATTAAGTCCTGATTCCAGTAAGAACTGATATTTCCTGTTTATTAAGATCTGAAAACTAAACATGAAACATATTATACATGACATCTCAAATATATCCAACAATCTCCCCCAACTTTTAAACTATGCAAGAATGTACAAGTTATAGATTTGATGATGTCAAAAACATTTAATTTCAAATGCAATAAGAGTTTAATAAGACTATTAACTACAATTTACAAAACATCCAGCTTTACCAGCATCACTGAATCAATCTGAATCCATAATTATTCTTAACAAAATCATTTATCAGATTATCTTCAGCTTTCCTCAGAACTTCAGCTAACTGTGCTTTGATCTGCATCAGTTCTTCTTCTTTACTATCACCAATTTGATAAATGGCTGTTCTGAGAGCTTGAATGGATGTTCTTTCAAGTCCATCACCCAGTCTGATAACCTTAGGATGTGAAGAGTTTTCATTATAACATAAGCATCTTCCTTTTAAAATAACTTCCACCTTAGCAGAATTCTTCAGCATAGGAATTTCTCTTCCATCACCTTCAGTAATCATTGGACTGTAATGAGAAGTCTTTGTACCAGAGATTCTGAATAGATCTCTTATAGCCTTTAAAATGTATTCTGACCATCTTCTTGTATCATCAGATTTTACTTCCAGAAGATAGTGAATATGTTGAAGCTCTCTGACAGACTTCTTTAGTACATCAGTATCAGCTAGTCTATAAGTCCTTCCATCATTGAGAAATAAGATCAAGTTCTCTTTTAGATTCTCTTTGTCATGAGCATCTATCATAATTTGAGCATACAACACCTTGTCAAGGTGCCTTTATTTGATTTGTTTATATGGTTTGTCTGTCAACATGAAAGCATCTCTTAGAGTAACCTCTACTCCTATTTAAATCTTCTCTTCGTCAGATTCTAATCCAGCTCTATCTCTAGGTTGCTTGGCTCTCAACCCAAATGTAGCGAGTTGATTAATCATGAGATTGGATTTCGGTTCAACTGGAGTAGCTTTCTTCCATAACAGCTTCTTCTTATCAGCAATTGTCATTTTATTCAAATCAACTTGAGCATTGTCAGTAGTTGATGTCTTGATAGCTTGATCAGAATTTGATGTTTCTTCTGTACCTTGCTATCCTTTATTTTGAACAACAACTTGAGCAGTGTCAGAGGTTGTTTTAGATTCTTCAATTATCTTTCTTCTTTTCAGAATTTGAACAGTTTCATCTTCAACAAGATTATCATCTGTTACTCGAACCATTTTGTACACTGGTTTCATCAGTTCTTGAAAAGTTTTCAAGTCCAGTGGCTTGGTTGGTTCATCAACTTTTCCTTTCCCTTTGTCTTTGGGTTAACTTTCGGTCTGTGATCTAGTCTTGAACTTTGAAGTTTCAGAATTTGACTTTTCCTTGATCACAATGTCTTTTTCCTTAGACCTTGGAGGTTTCTTTGCATCAGAAGCTTTAGATTTAGGATTTGTCTTCTCAGCAGCAAATCTAGCTTCTTCCTCCTTGAGTGTTTCTAAATCCATGTCTGGATTGTGTTTCAGAAATAATCTTCTTGCTATCTCCTCATCAAGTGTCTGGATTTTAGGATCTTTGTAATAAACAGTAGTCTGCTTCCCCTTTATCTCCAGAGCTGGTGTCTTTTATGTAGATGGAGCTTCCAGATAAAGAACTTCAGGTATATTCAAATATGAATATCTATTTCAGAATTTTCAGTTCGTTCTTTAGCATCATCTGTAGCTTTAATAGGAGAGACAAGAGGGATAACAACTGTATCATTAGCAGTGTCTTTGGCTTGAGCTAGAAGGGCTTCAATGATAATTGGTTCTTGTGAGATCAGAGATTCATGATCCCCTTCCTCAGCTTCTTCAGTATCTTCTGATGGAGCCTTAGCCAAATACCTCCTTGCCTTAATTTTCTTCAATCTCCTTGCCAATGAAGGAGTTGCTTCAGCAGTAACAGAACTTACAGATTTCTTTCTTTTCAAAGTATCAGAACTTTGAGCAGTTGTTTCTTTCTGAGAAGCAACATTCTCAGCTTCAACTGTCACAAGTTCATATGCATGAACCCGTGCTTCAATTGTTTCCTCAAATCATCAAAAATTGAATCAAAACATTCATCACAGGATAAAGTTAAAAATCGATGAAGTAAAGATTAACAAATTACAATTAAAACATGCACAGTCATATAATTTGAGAAACAAAGACCAAATCTTGCAATTAAAAGAATTTTCATTAATATATCATATGAGTACATTTCATGAAATTTATCAATTACATGCAAAAATTACAAGATAGTCCTATTCTAAGATTCTTAACATCAACAGCCTTAGTCCTAGTCTAAGAAGCCTGACAAAGCTGACGGTGAAGAGAAACGGATGGATGATAATTAATTCTTCTTCCTACTTTCAACAAAGAGAACAGCAAGATGAATGATTTGCTCCTGCTATTTAAGAATACGAAGATGAACTTCTCTTTGGAAAGACATCAGATCATTTTTAATGTTGTCTGGAAGTTGAATCCAGATGTCGAATGGAATGTTGTTGATAGAATATGAAGTCGGAATTCCATTTCAAAAAAAAAGGTCACAGTTTCTGTGCCATAGCAGTAAAACCAACTAAAATGTGCCATTGTTTGAGAGAAATGAAAAGATGTGATTTTACTGATAAATGATCAGTCATTTAAATAGGCAATGGAATATCAAGGAACGCGAGGACTGTTTAACTATTGAGAGTAAAAATAATGATGCCTCGTCTCCCTAGACCGATGTGTAATAATAACAGTCAGTAAAAGGTTAAAGCATGAGTTAATGGGCACGGGAAAAAATTAACAATTACTGTGCACATTCAATTTTTCAAGACATACACGTTTACCACTAACCCAAAATGATTATGACTATTTTTATCTTACCCAAATATATTCTGATGTAAATATGACTGTTTCAGATTTTACCACAAATAAGTCAAGTAAAGAATAATTCCACGTAAGCATCAAGGATTCCATCAGGATTTAATATCAGAACTTAACTTATATCAGATGTTAACAGTCATCAGAACATGGCTTCTGTACTCAAAAAGTGAATATCTTTTTCTGTAATTCTTCATACAAATACTGACTTGTTTTCTTTAGATTTTAATCATCAGAACTTCCATCAGAACTTGTCCTCAGAATTTATGCAAATGACACTTAACTGTTTGTCAACAACAACTTAATCACCACAATAATTTTCATCATTCATATGGAGTGAAAGTGTGAGCATTCAGCAGAATATCAGATAAAGATTAAAGTCTGATAAACTTCAGTACATCTTAGAAATAAGGCATAACTGAGAAAAATGCTTAAAATATGTCATCAATCATGGAGTCTACTATAGAACAAATTTATGCAAGAGTCCACATCAACTGTTTGTGCTCATTTATTGCAACTTTTGAAATTCCTTTTTACAGTGGCTTCTCAGTGTAAGTGAGTCACGACTGCTTATCAGAATTTATGCTGTTATCAGAGTATTTCTCCAGTAATCATAGAATGTGAAAAGTCACCAAGAAAAAATTTTGCTTTTCTAATGCATATTACTTAATACCAGCAATGCACTTAGGTCTTCCCTTCCACATATTTACTCTAGATCTCAAATGAGTACCTGACTTATATTCTTTTCTTTTCTTTTCTTTTCTTTTCTTTTCTTTTCTTTTGATAAGTGAGGCTTATCAGCACTTAGTTCATTCTCAAGATTTACTGACATCGGAATTTGACAGATAAGAAACAAGAATCTAGTTTGTGACTTAGTAATAAGATAAACAAAGTAAACTTGACTAAACTCAATATCAGAATCTGCTTGTGTTAATGAGTTTCCACATAAACAACTAATTCAAACATGGGATTTCTAGTATGTTAAAGACTACTAGGTCAGCATCTAACACAGTTATCCTCATTGGATTGAATAATCACAAAACATTCAAAACACTTATCAGAGTATATAGATCCACATCAGATAACAATCAGCATTTAATGAATTTTCAAATTAAGCATAGATTACATATAGATAATACAATTTGTAAACACTGATCATAAAGTCTGATGCATGAGATCAAAAACTAAGTAGATTTAGAGAAAGAACCTGAAACCAATCCAAGTTCATTTACCAATCTTATAAAAGTAGCTTCACATAGGGGTTTTATGAAGATATCTGCTAGCTGTTGATCTATTGGAACAAAATGCAATTCTACTGTACCTTCATCCACATGTTCCCTTATGAAATGGTACCTAATGTTGATGTGCTTTGTCATTGAGTGTTGAACTGGATTACCTGTCATAGCAATTGCACTTTGATTATCACAGTAAATAGAGATTTTAGAAAATTCTAACTCATAATTTAGTAAATGATTCTTCATCCAAAGAATCTGTGCACAACAGCTTTCTGCAGTAATATATTCTGCTTCTACAGTTGATGTGGAAATTGACTTCTGTTTCTTGCTAAACCAAGAAACCAATATGCCTCTAAGAAATTGGCAGCTTTCACTAGTGCTTTTCCTGTCTATTTTGCATCCTGCAAAATCTGCATCTGAGTAACCAATTATCTTAAAATCTGATTCCCTAGGATACCACAATCCTAGATCAGCTGTACCCTTAAGGTACTTGAAAATTCTTTTCACAGCTAATAAGTGAGGTTCTCTTGGATCAGCCTGAAATCTTGCACAAAGACAGGTAGCATACATGATATCAGGTCTACTTGCAGTTAGATAGAGTAAGGAGCCAATCATACCTCTGTAGTTAGTAATATCTACTAATTTACCAGTACCTTATCTAACTTGGTTGCAATGGCCATGCGAGTGGGTGTAGTTGAAAAATCTTGCATTCCAAATTTCTTCAGTAAATTTATGGTGTACTTGGATTGACAGATAAAAGCGCCTTCTTCATTTTGCTTGACTTGAAGGCCCAGAAAATAGATGAGTTCTCCCATCATACTCATTTGATATCTTGACTGCATTAGCTTTGCAAACTTCTCACAAAGTTTGGAATTTGTAGAACCAAATATGATATCATCAACATATATCTGTACCAAAAGTAAGTCCTTTCCATGGTTGAGGTAGAATAAAGTCTTGACAATTGTGCCTCTGTGAAATCCCCTTTCCAGAAGGAATTGAACTAAAGTCTCATACCATGCTCTTGGAGCTTGCTTAAGGCCATAAAGTGCTTTGTCAAGCATGTAGACATGATTGGGAAATTTAGGATCTACAAAGCCTGGAGGTTGTTCAACATATACCTTTTCTTCCAATTCTCCATTGAGAAAAGCACTTTTCACATCCATTTGAAAGACTTTAAACTTCTTGTGAGCATCATAAGCCAAAAAGATCCTTATGGCTTCTAATCTAGCAACGGGAGCAAATATTTCATCATAATCAATACCCTTTTGTTAAGAGTAGCCTTTAGCAACCAGTCTTGCTTTATTCCTTGTAATTATGCCATCACTGTCAGTTTTATTTCTGAATACCCATTTTGTGCCTACAACAGATCTGTTCTTTGGTGTTGGCACTAGGGTCCAGACTTTATTTCTTTCAAATTCATTTAACTCTTCCTGCATTGCTTGCACCCAATCAGCGTCTTGAAGTGCTTTTTCCACTTTCTTTGGTTCAGTCTGAGATAGAAAAGAATGATAGAAACATTCATTTGAAGTTGCAATTCTAGTTCTGACACCTGCTTCAGGATCTCCAATGATTAAATCAGGTGTGTGTGATTTAGTCCATTTCTTTGCAGATGGAAGTTGATCTGTAGAACTGGATCCACCCCCATGATCCATGTTGTCTCCATCAGCATTTTCTGATGCTCCCCCT
The DNA here is from genome assembly GCF_009905375.1 of Apium graveolens. Classification (NCBI taxonomy): domain Eukaryota; kingdom Viridiplantae; phylum Streptophyta; class Magnoliopsida; order Apiales; family Apiaceae; genus Apium; species Apium graveolens. The sequence continues at coordinate 80,620 of NW_027418762.1, forward strand.
GTAGTTATGCTCTCTGAGACTTCAGAATTTGAGTTTGATTTTTAGGAGTTGAAGAATTTGAGCTTCCAGAATTATCAGTACTTAGCTCATCAGAACTAGACGAATCAGAACTTGAAGAGTCAGTGACAGATAACGATGCTTCTCGAGAGTCTTGAGATGTGGTAGGATCTTCAGCTTGCTCCCCTGGACAGGTGCATTTTCCTTTGGAGTTGTTACCACAGTTTCGATGACATTAAAACTTAATTCAGCAGAACTTACAGGATCAGGATTTAAGTCATCAGAATTTCCAAAATCAGAATTTAAATCTTCATTCTCAAATCTCAGCTGATCATGATCATCAAAATCTTCAAGTCCAGTAATCTTCTTATCATCAAAAGAGACACTGATAGATTCCACGACAACCCTTATTCTTAAATTGTAGACTCTAAAGGCTTTTGTGGAAAGTGGATATCCAACAAAGATTCCTGCATCAGCTTTTAGATTAAATTTTGACAGCTGTTCAAGATGAGTCTTAAGAACAAACACTTGTAACCAAATATATGAAAGTATTTCAGATTTGGATTTTTTTCCTCACCATCTCATATGGTGTTTTTCCATGCTTGTTTATGAGTGTAGCATTTTGAGTAAAACAAATAGTCTGCACAGCTTCATCCTAAAAATAGGTTGGCAACTTTGCTTCAACAAGCATAGTCCGTGCAGCTTCAATCAGAGTCATGTCTTTCTTTCTACAACTCCATTTTGCTATGGACTTCCAGGTGCAGAAAATTCCTGCTTGATTCCATGCTCTTTGCAGAACTCTTCCATAATCAAATTCTTGAACTCAGTGCCATTATCACTCCTTATTATTTTAACAGAATCTTTGACCAACTTATCCAGCTGTCTGACATGATCAGTTAGAGTAAATGCAGTTTTATTCTTCTTGTGCAAGAAGTACACCCAAGTGTACCTTGTGAACTCATCCACTATAACCATAGCATATTTCTTCTTTGCCATAGATTGACTGGACCAAATAGATCAACATGCAGTAGGTGATAAGGCTCAAGAATTGATGACTTAGTTTTGCTCTTGAAAGAAGATTTTCTTTGTTTTGCCTTCTGACATGAATCACAAAGGCCATCAGTAGCAAATATTGTTTTTGGCAGTCCTCTCACAAGATCTTTCTTTACAAGCTCATTTATATTATTGAAATTTAAATGAGAGAATTTCTTGTGCCAATTACATCTTTCTTCAATTGATGCTCTACTCAACAGACAGATAGCAGAACCATCAGTACTTGTTGAAAGTCTGGCTTCATAAATGTTACCATGCCTGTAACCTTTCAGAACCACTTTGCCTGTAGAATTACTTACAACTTCACAGTGTTCTTCAAAGAAATCCACATGATAACCTCTATCATAGATTTGACTTATACTCAACATATAGTGTTTAAGTCCTGAGACTAGAGCTACTGATTCAATGATGACATTCCCAAGATTGATCTTGCCATATCCCAGAGTTTTTCCAATGTTGCCATCTCCATAAGAAACTCTTGGGCCAGCTTTCTCCACAAATTCTGATAGCAGGGCTTTATTTTCAGTCATATATCCTTAACATCCACTATCCATAACTAGGATGTTCTTCCTGTTGCCCTGCAATCACAAAGACCACTAATGGTTAGTTTAAAGGACCCATACTTGCTTGGATCCTTTGGCCTTATTAAGTTTGTTAACATTTGCAGTGGATTTAACATCAGAGTTTATGCTAACATTTTTCTTATCAGATTTTACATTATCAGACTTTACATCATACTTTACACTAGAAGGAATTAAAGCAACTTTCTTCAAAGAAGGTTTTATCTGATAATAATCATAGTACAAACTATGATATTCCTTACAGGTATAAATGGAATGCCATATACTACCACAATAAAAACAAGGATTTTGTGGCTTAAACCTAACAGACTGACTCTTAACTCCTGACTTAGGAGGTAAAGAGTTTATATTCTTATTCTTCATGCATAAAGAAGCAAGATGGTTAGAGTTTCCACAGTTATAGCATTTCTTTCTAGGAGCATTAGGAACAGGCATATAATTGTTGCTTTTATTCACACCTTCCTTTCCATTCCTATTTTTCCTAGCTTCCTTTACCTTGTTCACACTGGTAATTTCTTTCGGCTTATATTTAAGCTGCTTCTTTGTCATTAAGCCTATGTTAACTTCAGTTGGTTTATCCTGTTCTAATTTGTCAGATGTTGACTCTGCTATCACTTCTGTCTCAATATCTTTCACCTTTTCAGAATCAGACTTTACAGTTTTAGCTACAAATTTAACAGGATTTACCTTTGGCTTAGTAGTCTGTTTAACAATAATTGGCTTAACTTGTTTAGATCCTTTTTTACATTTCTCATCTCCATAACCTAAGCCCTCTTTCCAGTTTCCACTACTTAGTATATCCAGAGTTGCTCTACCAGAGTTAGTCCAAGTCCTGATAATCTCTCTCTCCTTTTCTAACTCAGTTTTTAGAGATTTATTCATTTTCAGCAATTCATTTCTAACATAAATGGCATCATCTCTTTCTTTCTGAGTTTGATGGAACATGACTAACTCTTTTTCTAAATAATCATTCCTCTTTTTAAAAGCAAGATTTTCAGAAGTTAATCTTTCACATGTTAAAGTTTGATCTCTGTAACTAATAAATATGGTTTTAAGATATAATCTCAACTCAGTAATATCATAAGTATGAAAGGCATAAGTTGTTTGAGGTACCTTTAACTCAGCAACATCATAACTGCTATCAGCATTTGCCATCAAGGCATAGTTCTCCTCATCTTCAGAATCTGAAGTGTCTGCCCAGCTTTTCTTCTTGGTGATAAGAGCCTTGCCTTTGTCACTCTTTCCTTTCTTGCAGTCAGGAGATATGTGGCCTTTCTCACCACAGTTGTAGCATTTGATATTTGAGTAATCTCCTCTATCATACTTTCCTCCTTTGCCTTCAGATTTTCTGAAGCCCTTCTTATCAGAACTTATTCATTTCCTGGAAAACTTCTTTCCCCTTCTGAATTTCCTGTAGGCTATCTTTGTGATACCCTTCACCATAAGAGCACACAATTTCATCATCTCTTCATTAGCATCTACTTCAGGTAGACTTCCAATTTCTGAATCATCATCATCAGAACTTGATGATTCTGAATCAGATTTTATGATGAGAGCCTTTCCTTTGCCTTTCTTTGAGACAGCCACTTTGGGGGGATTCTTCCTCAGCCTTAAGAGCAACTGTCCTTGACTTTCTTCCATGTCTCTTGCTTCTTTGATCCATCTCAAGTTCGTAAGTCTTGAGCATACCATAAATTTTATCAAGAGTAGTTTCATCAAGAGCATAGTTATCTCTTATAATAGTAGCTTTCAAATCCCAACTTTCAGGAAGAGCTAAAAGGAATTTTAGATTTGAATCTTCAATATCATATTCCTTGTCCACCAGTTACAGATCATTCAAGAGTTTGACAAACCTGTCATATAAGTCAGTTAATGACTTATCAATTTTTGAGTCAAAGTGCTCATACTCTTGAGTGAGTATAGTCCTCCTCTTTTTCTTGATTGCATCAGTTCCCTGACACCTTGTTTCTAAAGCATCCCATATCTACTTTGCAGTCTTGCATTGAATTACCCTCTTTGACATGACATTATCAATGGCACTATGCAGCAAATGCCTTACCTTTGCATTCTTGGCAATAGATGAGATATCTTCAGCTGTGTATTCACTTTTCTCCTTTAGTATGGTCTTTGCTAGCTGATCTGCAACTACAACAGAGAGCTTGGTTGGCTTATGCGGTCCTTCATAAATTCTGTCAAGGTATTCTGGATCTTTAGCTTCCAGAAACATAGCCATCTTCAATTTCCATATGGGATACTCAGAAAGTCTTAGCATGGGAACCCTGATAGTCTCATATCGACTGTGGGTTTGAGTTTTTGGAGTTTCTTCAGTTTTGGCGGGCTTAGTTGGATTTTCTGTTTATTCAGACATGATTGTTTTGGATCTTTACTGTATGTGTGTTAACAAATAGGCTCTAATACCACTTGTTAGGTCACACAACATTATAGAAGGGGGTTGAATACAGTGTAGAATATAATCAAATCGATTTAGAACACAAGTAACAGAAAATAGATGTATTCGATATAATAAACTCTGTTATAATGGAACTGTTCTCTCTCAGTGATGAACAAATATCACGAGAGCTGCTAGGTTACAACGTATGATCTTCTCGATGATCGTAACACATATAGTGTAAACCTATGTCTGTGTTTATATAGATACACAGTTACAAGATAACTTCTAATTGATATGGAATATAATTCTGTCTCCTAAAATATATCAATCAGATATCTTATACAATTCTTCTAGTAATCTAACTCTTTTCATGCATATCTTCCTCTGTATTAGTCTCGATCTTCTTTCCTGTAAATCAGCTTCCTTCCTTAACTGTTAGTCCTCCAGTACTTAAGTTCTGATATCCATCTTCTGATAATCTAAATCCTGATATCCTTAAGTCCTGACTTCCAATAAGTCTTGATTGCAGTAAGAACTGATATTTCATGTTTGTTAAGATCTGAAAACTAAACATGAAACATATTAGACATGACATCTCAAATATATCCATCATCTTCCATATAACGCTTCGTACGGTGGCATTCCAATGCTTGCGTGATAGCTGTTGTTGTAAGAAAATTCTACCAAAGGTAGATGCTCATCCCAACTGCCTTCAAAATCAATCGCACAAACTCGTAACATGTCTTCAATTGTTTGGATAGTTCTTTCACTTTGCCCATCGATTTGCGGATGATAAGCGATACTCATGTTTAATTTAGTTCCAAGGCATTCTTGAAATTGTCTCCAAAATCTTGAATTGAATCGGGGATCTCGATCAGACACGATAGATATTGGAACTCCATATCGCATTACAATTTCCTTGAGATACAAGTGCACTAGCTTGTCAAGTGAAAATCTTTCATTAATTGGTCAAAAATGTGCCTACTTTGTTAGTCTATTAATGATTAACCATATCGCATCATGATTTGCTTTAGTTCTTGGAAGTCCTACCACAAAATCCATCGCTAGATGTTCCCATTTCCATTCTGGAATATCCAATGGTTGCAGTAGTCCACTCAAACGTTGATGTTCCGCTTTAACTCGCTGGCATGTGTAGCATTTTCTTACCCATTCGGCTATTTCCTTTTTCATATTTGGCCACCAAAAGTTTTCCTTCAAATCGCGGTACATTTTTGTACTTTATGGATGAACGGAATACTTCGAACTGTGCGCATCTCCCAATATTTCTTCTTTCAGTTCTTGTTAGGAATGTATGTGCATTAGTTTGATGATATGTTTAACAAAATACTTAAGTAGAAATTTAGTGTCTGTAGCCTCAACGGATAAGACCACTTTGGCTATCCGTTGATGGTGTAGCTTTACTTAGAAATAAGTCTAGTGTTGTAGCATATTTCAGTCTCTGTATTTAAAATGTAATTCTTGGAAGTTGAGAGAAACTATGAGTCATGTTGACTACTAGATGATATGCAGATAGGAAGGCCAATTGTAAATACTTCATGCCTTGTAATTTTGTATAAGTGAAGTGGTATCAACGGATGACTTAAAGACCTTCAACGGATGAGAAGCTAAGCTTCAACGGATGTCTCTAAAGCTTCAACGGATAAAGTCATCAACGGATAACATCCTTCAACGGATGAGTGCATCAACGGATGAAAGCTTCAACGGATAACATCCTTCAACGGATGAGTGCATCAACGGATGAAAGTTTCAACGGATGTTCTGATGATTAGCCGTTGATAAGAGGTAGTTGTACCTACAGACAGAGGCACATGGGTTGATAGAGACAACTGAGATGTTGTAGCCGAATTTCAGGAACAACAGAAAAAGCAGCCGTTCTTCTCTGGTACAAAGATGCAATAGTCAACAAAGTACTGGAGTGAACAGGAAAAGAAGCAAGTGAAGATCTTATTTTATTACTGTATTTTATATTGTTCTTCACTTGTACACTTGGTAATATATAAACCAAGTAGAAGCTAGTAATCAGATGTGAGATTTTCCAGAGCTGTTTAGAAAAACATTGAGAGAAAATTCATCTAGTTTGTACTAGGATGCAGCTGTGATCAACATTGTTTAATCACAGATTTTCTAATATACCATCTCTGGTGGAACAACAAATCCACCAGAAAAGTTTTTAAGGTCTGTTGTGTTCTTTACATTTGTGCTTGAATATATATCTGTCTGCATTAGCTTAAAGCAATTCACACACTTGTTCTTCTTGAACACACAACTTTCATAAACTGCTCAAAACTTGAAAAAGTTTTGAGATTTACATTCAACCCCCCTTCTGTAAATCTCATTGTTAGTCCACTAGGAATAACAATTGGTATCAGAGCAGGCTCTTGACATACAAAGAGTTTAAAGATCTTGGAATCTAACAAAGATGAGTAAGAAGGATATTGGAGTAAAGATCCCAGTTCTTGACAAAGACAGTTATCACCATTGGAAGGTGAAAATGCACCTTCATCTACTCTCCCAAGATGAAGGTTATGTAAACTGCATTGAGAATGGTCCTCACATTCCCCACAAAGTAGCAACAGTTGCTACAGCTACAGTTGCTGTTGGTCAATCCATTCCAAAACCTAGAGCAGAATGGACAATGGAAGACACAGAAGAAGTCCACAAGGATAAGAAGGCTATGAACATTTTGTTTAATGGTCTTAACATGGATATGTTTGATAATGTGATAAATTGCACAACTGCCAAAGAGGTTTGGGACACAGTTCAACTACTGTGTGAAGGTACAGAACAAGTGAAAGAAAACAAAATGCAGCTTCTCATTCAACAGTATGAATACTTTCATTTTGAAGAAAATGAATCTTTAAATGAAACATTCAATAGGTTCCAAAAGCTGTTGAATGGACTGAAGCTGTATGGAAGAGTGTACCAGGTGAAGGATTCAAATCTTAAATTTTTAAGATCCTTGCCAAAGGAATGGAAACCCATGACTGTCTCCTTAAGAAACTCTCAAGATTATAAGGACTTCACTCTTGAAAGATTGTATGGAATCTTGAAGACTTATGAACTAGAGCTGGAACAGGATGAGGTATTGGAGAAGGGGAGAAAGAAAGGAAGTTCAGTTGCATTGGTAGCTGAAGATGAGAGGAAATGCAGACAAGAAACTGCGAGATCTACATCAAACTCCAAAGATGGTATAAGAAATCAGGAATCAAGCAAGGGGAAAGAGCAAGTTGCTGAAAATGAAGACAACTCCAGCCAAGATGACTCAGATGGTATTGATGAGCATCTTGCATTTCTGTCCAGAAGATTTGCAAAGATGAAATTCAAGAAAAACACTAGAGCCACTAAACCTCACAAAAACACTGTAGACAAATCCAAGTTCAAGTGTTTCAATTGTGGTATAAGTGGACACTTTGCAAGTGAGTGCAGAAAGCCAACTTCTGAAAAGAAGAAATTGAACA